>NW_017728943.1:9754979-9761783 GCF_001723895.1 Crocodylus porosus | reverse complement strand
TGAACACCTTCAAGAGTAAATTGGATGCTTATCTTGCTGGGATCCTATGACCTCAGCTGCCTTCCTGCCCTTCAGACGGGGGCTGGACTCGATAATCTTCCAAGGTCTCTTCCAGCCCTAATGTCTATGAAATCTATTAAATAAATATATCGGTTAAGAAGCTATTTCTGGACACCAAAAGGTTTGGTTTATGCTCAAAGCTGTATTTGTGCCAGACATATTGCACATTCCTCATTGTGGCAGCAGAATGTGCACTAAGTTCATGTAAGTATCAGCCTGGGAACCTGGCAGGCTCTGAATTGAGCAATAAATACATTGTATTATTAATTAAATCACCAAGTGATCAAAAAACTGCTTGTGTTCTAAGGCTTCTTTGGGCAGTAAACTGCCTCTAGGGCTCTCATTCCATTTAAAGTTTGTCTTCACTGCCAAGAAAAAAAGCTGTTTCTGGAGAAGGTAACAAAATGTATATTAGCTTTCCCATGCTAAAACCCTAGTGGAGACAAAGCACTGTGGCTTTTCCCACAAAGTAGTTAGAAAAAGTCAACATTACACATCCACTCGGTGAATTTCTCCTAACTACCCACGGGACAAGCTGCAGGAACCTTAGGCCAGCTTTTACGTCACTGTAACAGGGGGCCAACTCAGGGCCAGTCACTACATTGGCCCACGCACCTGTCTAGAGCAGTCTGCTCTGCCTCATCTGCCATGCCTTGATGTATCAAAGTAGATGTAAAAATGTGGAAGGCTGCCCATTTAATTGCTCTGATGCCAAGGGTGAAATACACAGCTCCGAGTCTTCCCTTATACCATGTCCCATTCCTCACAGATGGCATCCAAATCCACTACTGTTCCCCCATCCCCATTGTAGCAAAACTCCCAGTTTTTCTTTTTATATTTATTGTAAAATGCATTCCCTCCTTTTCCCAAACCATTTCTGACTTTTTCTCTCCTTCTCTATTCCCTATAGATAAGTATAAGTAAGCTAAGATGTAGGATAAGCTTTAACATTTTATTTTACGTAATAAGTTTTATTTTTCTCTCCCCTCTTTGCATATAAGTTCCTTGCTATTTTGATATCGATACCCACTGTTTTATAAGCAATAATTATTATATTTGTACTGCTTTTATATTGTGTGATGACTGTTTTAGGCCTATATATGTAAGTTAGCATAAGTCATGCCAAGTTTCCATTTTGTATGTAAAGCCTCCATCTTGTGTCCTCTGCCTGGGCATCCCCTGTGTCACAACTGTATGATTCACATACCCTCCCATGTAAATTGGTTCCCTGATGAATGAGAGTGATTGGGAATGACTGAAATACAATGGTAGCAGGCCTCTACTGAATGGCCTGTAACAACCAGGCCATCACCTCGAATTGATTCATCCAGGAACCACAGACCTCACCCAGGAACAGAGACAAGAAAGCAGCATTTGAAAGACAAAGGACCCTGCAGAATTAGCAACTATACCATTATACCCCACCATTACAGACACCTGAAACTGCACATCCCTGCATGGAGCACACATGCTTAGTACGCCAGGGGCTGACCCTTGCCTGGGCATGCTTCCTGTCACTAGGGTCACACAAGGTCTGCCCCTATAAAAAGGGGCAGTGAAGACGCACCCAGTGGGACTCCCTCTCCATCTGGACCAGCACCATGCCACACCACCTATCCACCCAGAGGCCCTGCTGGCGACCCCCCCTCTAGACAACACCTACTGGACAAGGACCCCTTTCCAGCCTGGATAGGTAGCTATCACCCCCCACCCCCTCTTCAACCAAGAACTTGGACTCTGCTTCTCTTCCCTACCTGGACTCCAACCCTTCCACTGAGTCTCTTTCTCCTGCTGCCAGTGTGAGTGTGTGTGAACCAATAACTGCATGGGGCTGTGTAGTGTGTTGTCTGTGTAATAAAACTGTTATTTGGACCCCTAAGTTGGGTTTTGCTTTACTATGGTTTGGCTCTGCTCTTTGCCCCTCTAACTTCTCCCTCTCCTGCTTCTGGCTCACTGCTACCTCCAAAACCTCTCCTGAGCTCCTCTCTGCCTCCAACCCCCCTGTTTCTTTGCCACTGTCTTATCCCCACTGCCTCTTCCTTTTCCCCTGAGCAACCAGGTTTCTGCCTCAGTTTCTTTCCTGGCTGTCTCCTCCTTGCCACCATTTATCTGCATTCCCCCCGCCCAATATCTCACCTCTCTGCATCAGTTTCCAGCCACAGTCTACCTTAAGTAATCCCAAGCCTTGGTTCCTCAGCCAGCTTCTCTGTAGTCTACCGGTTGTAATCCCAGTTCTGGCAACTTTCACTCCCTATGCTTAAACTCTCTCTCTCTCACCTCAACTTTCTCCCAAGTATCCCAGGTACCCCAACCACATGCATACACACTGTACCATCCAAGATAGGAACTCACCTGTGTGTATGTGTAGGTGGCTTGTCTGTGTGAACTGGTGAGTGTATGTGTGTATATATGTCATTGTAGGTATGATATATGAATTAGTGATCTGTGTTTAACTTTTGGGGTGTATAGTGTATGTGCTTGAATTGGTGATAGGTATGCCTGTGCCTAGGCTGGTTTGGATATGCATGTGCCTAAGCTGGTTGTGTGTGTGTGTGTGTGTGTGTGTGTGTGTGCGCGCGTATGCACCTAATTGATTTTTGTGTTTGTATATGTACAATTGTGTCACACCCTCCTGTCTAACAGCGCAATACTGAGATCCTGAGAGTTGGCCTGACCCCACAGAACAACACCATTGCTGGGCCACACACAGCTTCTGGCCCAAACATGGCTTCAGGTATCTTCAGATTTACCTTGTCCACATACCCCCCTCATCAGGCCTCTACCCTGCCCCCTAACTCGGGTCTCTACCCTGCCTTTCACTGGACTGCTGGGTCTTACACCTTTGGACCTCAGGCCTCACTCTGTGGACCTTGGCCTTCATCTCAGGCCCCCTTCTAATCACCCTGGACCCTGCCTCAGGCCCCACTCAAAGAGCCTAGGCCCTGTGCTTTTCTGTTAGGGTGTGATCCCCTAGCCTTTCCTCTCCATAGGGTCATCCACAAAGCAGCAGGGCTGAGACTTTCTGGTGCCCGATACTCACCTTTCACTAGGGAGTCACAGGTGTGGCATTTCCTGGAGACTGCCCTGCCACAGGCAGCCCCACCAAACCATCCTCTCCAGCATAGTGCATTTTTAGGTCATTCCCTAGGACCAGGAACCTCCTCTATCCCTATAGCTCCTATGCTTAACCTTCAGATGTTCTGGGAGCAGGCTCCTCCAGCCAGGCAATGTTACTCCAGCAGCATTCCTGCATCAACTACCAGGTCTGCTCTCAGGGCATTGGCGACATGTAGGGGGTGCATGCAGGTGTACATGCACCCCCTAAGATTGGCAGTGCACCCCGTATGAAAAGCACCACTGACACTGCCAGCATTGCCTGCAGGCAGTCACCACTCACCACCCTCCCTCACTGCCAACACTGTCATCAGAGTCTGCGGGTGGTCCCTGATCACCACTGGCTGCCAGTGACACTGCCGGAGGCATCTACAGGTGGTCTCTGACTGCTTGTCAGTGCTCGCCACTCCCCCCCCACACCACCAACACACTGTGGCAACCTGTGGGCACGCCCTGCTTGCCGCCGCCACCACCTGCAAGCCTCTGGGGGTGGATACGCATCATTCGTGTCCAAGGCCTGGTCTTATACCCAGACTCCCCAGCATCTCCACCAATCAGGTGGCCTCCTGACCACCATGTGAACATCTGATTGGATCTGCTCCCACCTGCTCCCACCTGCAAGCTGTTCTGCATCCTGCTCAAACACTTTAAAGTGGCAGGCAAAACCTATGCCCTGCCACAGTCACTTATTAGGCACCTAAGTTCACTTCTAAGTGCAATTCTATTCCATCCTGTTCAAGTCCCTGAAAATCAACCAATACATCTACTTTTGTAGCACATTGTCATTTTTCTTTTAAGACTGAGTCACAAAAAAGGAGGATCTGTTCACCTTTTGTATTAACAGCTTTTCAGGGACTAGAGCAGGTTGGAATATGATAATCACACTTGGGCACCTGATTCTGCTTACATGTTGAATATTTGGAATAGAATCTGGCCCCTTATCTCCACAAGGATTTTCCAGCAGAGCACCAGAAGGTCACTATCATCCTACTGCAAAACAGAAACAAAAAACAAAACAGAAAAAACCCTTTTTGCATAGCCTGTCTGTAAAACTGTATGTATTTCTTGAGCAAACTTTGTTGGAGAATGAAATCTCAGAGGCTTGAATAACATGCTTTAGGGTTGTTGGTTGTAGCCATGTTGGTCTAAGGACATAGGCAGACAAAATTCTTTGGGTAGATGTGATCTCTTTTATTGGGCCAACTAAATAGTTGGAGAAATTGTTCTTTGCAAGCTTTCAGGCATAAAACCCTTCTTCAAGCAGTGCCCAAAAGCTTGCAAAAACAATTTTCCAACTATTTAGTTGGTCTAATAAAAGATATCACATCTCCCCAAATAACTTTGTCTGAATAACATGCTGATAGTTTTATAACTACAGAATCAAATACTGCAAATGAAGGGGCCAATGGTTGCCTGGGACATGGCTTTACCTGTTGATTTTGGTATGCTGTCACTGTGGTGAAGACAGTCTCAGGGAAGTTGAAAGTTTTCACCCCATCACCTGCAGGCACTGGTTTTGTAGGAGACAGATCACTGCTGAAATCCTTACGGATCACATGAACTCGGGGCTGATACTTGTGCATTGAATGTAGTATTATCTTGAAGGAAAGAAAGAAAAAACATAGAAATGATTTGTCTTTGGGACGTAGTATTCCTATAACTATTATAATTATAGTTACTAGTGTTATTATTTATTATTACTCATTATTCACACTGTCCTAATTATCACACAAGGTTGAAGAGGGGAAAAAGGACCTTCAAGACTATTGCCTTTTGTTATGAAATTGTGGTGTCTTTATCCACATCTCCCAACTGTGTATAAAAGTCTTCTTCCTGTTATAAGCTGCATCACCAAACTGAACTCCCATCCCAAATGGAGAATGGGCAGAGGAAGAAGGGTTTACAGCTTTATGGATTAGCAGTATCTGAGAGTGAAAGCAGTGGAGCCAGGCAAGAGAACTCTACAGCTCCATGTGGAATGGCCATATCCATTTACCCACAGCAGAATGTCTGAGAAGCAATGTCATTTTGTGGGAGTTGGGGTGTGGGGGGAGGAAGGGAGCAGGGGTAGTTGTTGTGGGACTAGGATGGCAAGTATCAGCACTGGTTCTGACTTACATGGCCTTGATCATCAAGCTCGTTGTTGGTCAGTTTGAGTTTATCAAAACTGACCACTTGCCTCATCCAGGTATCTCCCGAAGCCAGTGAGTCAGGATGGATGTATACCCGTGGGGGTACTGGAGAGTCAGCATTGCCAGCCACCATCCATTTGGAGCTATGGTACACATACCTGGAAGAGAGAGGAGAATCTATATGGCTAAGTCAACCTGAAGCCCACTGCAGAAGTGGTATTTACTGAGTGCTGCTCGCCCCCACAAGCCTCTCCCCTCAAGCCCACAGGAGCAGCTAGGTGAGAATTTGCTTTACTGCAACATTTCACCTTGCAAAGGCAAACCGGGAAATCCTTCACCTACTTGTTCAGGTTTAATTTCTTATTAAAACCACTTCTTCAGTTACTCTCCCTATAAAATTCTGCCAAGCATGCCGTCCCAACTCCTGAGCCTACTCATGGCTGGCCTATGACTTTATAAAAACACTAGTGAGCTCTCCATTTTTTCTAGAAAGCTTACAGGTGTGAACTATCCCATAGGCTGTTCAGTGCACATGCATGTTTGTCTGGAAATGCCAGAATTCAGCGGCCACCACAGGAATTGTCAATGGAGCTGAGTAGCTGGTTGGAAAAATTACCAGACAGGTAAATACTTCACCTTTGCCTGAACCTCATTATGCTTAAGAGCAGCCTCTCCACAAGACCTCTACAATATTTCAGATAGGCTGTCTTCTAAATTGATGTGCCAGTTAGCCTGGCTAAGCTAATGACCTTATCTACAACACTATGTGGACACAGCTACTCTGCTTCCAGTTCAGAAGGCAGCCTGCCTGGAACAGTCCAGCCTGTTTGAAGGTACTCAGGAGTATGGTAATTTTACCATAGATAGATATGGCCTTAGTCTTTCAAATGCAAAGGTTGCAGAAAGTTTAAAAGTTCCTCATTCTTGGCATATCCACCTCTGGACTTCTTAATTTTGTAACTATTTTGTATAGAGTGATATCCTATAATCTACCTTGAGCCAATGACACTTCAGGCAAAGCTTGTGGCAGAAAGCCACCTTGTTTCTCCCCAAAATCTCTGCCCTGTGACACTGCGACTAAAATCTCTGAGCAGCAACCATTTGATTAGGGTGGGTCAGCATGGAGGGGACCACACCCTGGCCTGTCTCTTTAGGTGACTTGAGCTGGCTGCATTCCTGAGGGAGGGGGAACCTGCTCCCTCTGCCTACCGGACTTGCATCAATTACCTGGGTGGGGGTGTTTCTACCTGGGGAACTGGAATCTGCCTGGTAACAGGTGATGTATTTCGAATTGGTTGGCTGACAGCCAACTGGGGCTGACCTCCACTGGACCGGGTGAATGAGGTCACAGGCACTATATAGGTTGGGAGGGGGAGGAGGCTCGCTCTTTTCTCTTGAGCCATGAGGTGGAGCAGCAGCAAAGCAGGGGAGACAGAGGACCCTTGCCATCTGGACCTAGCTCTCTCTCTCACCCCAAGACTCCAGAGGGGAAACTGGA
>NW_017728943.1:9746856-9754696 GCF_001723895.1 Crocodylus porosus | reverse complement strand
CCTGTACCGGGTCGAGTACCCGTCGGACTATTAGGCCTGTGTTTCCCCGAGGACACACGGCCGAGACAGTCCCTTCTCGGGGTGGTGGCGGCGACGTTACCCCCAGGCTAGCGAGTGTGCTCCGGGAAAGGGGTTGGCCAAGCATAAGGTGCCCCTGGGGAGGCATTCAGAGCCTGGAAGGTGGGTGGGCAGAGGGAGGTGGACGGCTCAATGCAGGAGCACCCCCTACTGGCCCGCCACAAAGCTTACCTACTATGGATCTCCCAAGGCATCTTAGTTTTGAAAGGCAAAATTGTCCCCTATTCTAGTACTAGGAAATTCCCTCACTGCTATGGTGGTGTACCTCAGACCTGAGGTTCCAGTGTCTGCTATTCTGTGACTAGATAGAGGGAGGCATAACTGGCAGGGCTGGAAGTAATGAGGAAAGGAGCAGGGAGGTGCCCCTGAGTGCCAGAGGAAGGGTTTCCAAGAGCAGGAGGGAATGGGTTGCCTTGGCTAGAGCAATGCTGTGGGGCTGCTTCTGCTGCCTGTACACAGATTCCATGGAGGTGAGGGATGCAATTCTGGTGCCCCCTACTAAATTGGCACCCGGTGCTGGTGCCCTGCTTGGCCACCCCAAGTAACGCTGCTGGGCCTGGATCACTACTTAGATAGTATGTTGCCCATCAATCCTTACCTATAATTCATAATTTGCTGCCTATTTTTCCCCAAAGGAGCGCCTACAAAATTTTTCACCCATAATAGTTTGTTGTGCATATACTACCCAAGGAAGAAAAGAGGTACCTGGAAGTCCACTCATTTTGTACTTAAACTCATACTGTAAGAATCATAACTAATGAAAGAAGCAACACAACTGCATAAAGATCTAGTTACACCCTGTACTATGATGCATTTCCTTGGAGAATTCTGCATTTTGTTCCTGAGCTACAAAGTCCAAAGTGTATAATTTCAAGAGGAACAGATCTCCTCTCCCCAGGAAATTTACTGAAAATCCATGATACCTGATGCTGTCTAGTCCATTCCACCAGAAAAATATTTTTCCTTCAGCAGTATTTTCACGTGCCATGGGGATAAACCAACTCTGGCAGGGGAAATCTGGCTGACCTACTCGACTGGGCTTTAAACTAAGCCTGCTAGAGCTTGGGGGGGATTGCCACCACTGCAAGCCAACGGGGCAACCTTTCTAAATCCAGTAGGCTAAGGCACTTAAGGGAACCCACCCCTACCCTAGCCCCAGATCGACTTGAGGAATAAACAGGAGGAACTTGTCCTCCTGCTAAACAAGAATGAATACGACCTCATAAGGATAACGGAGACCTGGTGGGACTCCACCTATGACTGGGCCACAGGTATAGATGGCTATACCCTGTACAGGAGAGATCGTGTAGACAAAAGGGGTGAGGGTGTAGCTGTCTACGTCAAGGACAGCTACACATCCCTGCAATTGACACTGGCACCCAGGAAGGATGACTGGAGTCCCTCTGGGTTAAAATACATTGGGCACAGGGGGCATCATGGTAGGAGTCTACTACAGACCTTCTAACCAGAAACAAGAGCAGAACCAGGAATTTACCAGGGAACTGGCTGAGGCTGCATGCTCTCAGTGCATGGTTGTCATGGGAGACTTTAACTACACAGACATCTCATGGAAAGAACACTTGGCCAAATGTGATCAGTCGCAAGGCTGCCTCATGTGAGTGGACGAGCTCTACCTGACTCAAAAAGTCTATGGGCTGACAAGAGGTAAAGCGTTGCTGGACCTGCTACTGGCCAAAGGAGATGACCTAGTCAGTGACCTAAAAATCGATGGAAAGCTGGGTTATAGTGACCACAAGCTGATCACCTTTACTGTCCATCACAAAGCTGGCAAGTCAGTCAGCAATACAGAAGTCCTCAACTTCAGGAAAGCTGACTTTGACAATTCAGGATGCTTGTTGTCAAGCCCCTAAGGGACCATGACTTGACAGGAAGAGGAGTCCAAGAAGAGTGGTTGCTCTTCAAGCAAGCAATCCTGACAGCACAAGGGATGGCCATTCCATCTCGGAGGAAGGACAGCAAAAGGGCACACCAGCCCCCTTGGCTCAGCAGGGAACGTGAGGACCTCCAACACCTCAAAAGAGAGACTTATAAAGGATGGAAGGCTGGAATTACCACCAAGAAGGAGTTCTCAGCACTGGCCCATACATACCTGCAGGGAGCAGATCAGGAAAGTCAAGGCTGTAACCGAGCTCCATCTGGCTTCACATATCAAGGATAACAAAAAGTCCTTTTTCAGATATGTAGGGAGTCAGAAAAAAGCAGGAGTAACATTGGATCCCTGCTGAACCAGATGGGACAGCTGATAACCAACAGCCAGGAAAAGGCCAACCTGCTTAATGGGTACTTCGTGTCGGTCTTTCATAAGTCCAATGGGACTGCCCTGCCTAGCAAGATGCGGGATGGCCAGGGTGAGGGCGTATTTATACACAGCATCAGTGTTGATCTAGTAAAGGATCACCTTGAGAGGCTGGACACCTTCAAGCCAACTGGTCCTGACAGATTACACCCTAGAGTACTCAAGGAACTGGCAGGTGTCATCGCCCAACCTCTGGCAAAAAATATTCGAAAACTCGTGGATCTCAGGTGAAGTATGTGAAGAATGGAAGAAGGTCTATGTCGTACCCATCTTCAAGAAAGGGTGGAAAGTAAACCCCAGAAATTACAGGCCAATCAGCTTGACCTCAATCCCCAGTAAGATTCTGGACAAAATTATCAAGAAGACCCTTCTAGATAAGCCTGCTGAGGGCAGCATCCTGAGGGATAGCCAGCACGGGTTTGTCGCGGGTAGGTCTCGCCTGACCAATCTCATCTTCTTCTATGACCAGCTGACATACCACCTGGACAAGGGAGAAGAGATTGGTGTCATATATCTGGACTTTAAAAAAGCCTTTGATCTGGTGTCCTCATGGAAAAATTGACCAACTGTGAGCTTGGCTACACCACAGTCCGATGGCTGGGAAACTGGCTCCAAGGTCAGACCCAGAGAGTAGCGGTGGTCAATGGTAGCAAATCATTATGGCGCACTGTGACCAGTGGTTTCCCCCAAAGCTCTGTCTTTGGATAAGTTCTCTTTAACATCTTTATCAATGATGTGGACACTGGTGTCAGAAGCGCATTGGCTAAGTTCAGTGATGACACTAAACTTTGGGGCATAGTGTCCATACCTGAGGACAGGCTAGTGATCCAGGCTGACTTGGATAAACTTAGTAGGTGGCGGATACAAACCTGATGATGTTTAATACCGATAAATGTAAGGTATTACACCTCGGGGAAAAAAAACCCCACAGCATGCTTATAGGCTCGGCAGTGCTACGCTTGCTAGCTCCACGGCTGAAAGAGACTTGGGGGTCATTATTGGCCACAAGATCAACACGAGCCACCAATGTGATGTCGCAGCTGGTAAAGAAACCAAACTCTGGCTTGCATCCATAGATGCTTCTCAAGTAAATCTCAGGATGAAATCCTCCCACTGTACTCAGCCTTGGTGAGGCCGCAGCTGAAGTACTGCATCTAATTCTGGGCTCCACAATTCAAGAAGGATGTTGAGAAGCTTGAGAGAGTCCAGAGGAGAGTCACACGCATGATCAGAGGGCAAGACAATAGGTCTTATGAAGACAGGCTGAGATCCATGGGACTCTTCAGTCTGGAAAAGCGCAGACTCGGGGTGACCTGTTGTCTGCCTATAAGTACATAAGGGGTGTACATCAGGATCTGGGAGAACGTCTGTTCACCAGAGCGCACCAAGAAAAAACTAGGACCAACAGTCATAAACTCCTCCAAGACTGTTTTAGGCTGGACATAAGAAAAAATTTCTTTACTGTCCAAGCCCCAAAGATCTGGAATAGACTCCCTCCAGAAGTGGTGCAGGCACCTACTCTGGACTCTTTCAAGAAATGTTTGGATGTTTATCTTGCTGGGATCCTCTGACCCTAGCTGACTTCCTGCCCCTGGGGCAGGGGGCTGGACTTGATGATCTTCAAGGTCCCTTCTAGCCCTAATGTTTATGAAATCTATTAAATCAAGAACAATCAAGAGTTGGCCTATCAATGTAGGAAAATCATTTCATCTTACTTTTCAGTTTCAAAGGGGATTTGTGCCAAGTTTCCTGCAAAATTGTTGAGGCTTCTGCTCATGGATCAGGTCCTGTATCATGTGCTACTCTAGGCCTGGATATCAAAAACAGACCAGTACATGCAGTTCAAGTCTGACGTGTGACCACCCCAACCCTCCTATGTAGGTGTCCATACATTTTTTGCTGAAGAACTCCAAGCACAACCAAAACACTCCCTCCTTTCTCAGTTACTTCTTTCTTGGCCTGTGGGTGCATGAACAATTTACCACAAGGTAAACTAGGGTGTGAATTTACATCACATCAGCTACTCTGCAGTACATGCCTATGTAAACACTCTTATTCTGTGGTAACTGTGAACCAGCCAACCCTGTATCTATGAAGGATGAACTAAACATGCTTCCTGTGTGCACGCTGGTATTTACTGCAGAGTAGTCAACACACCCTAACTTACCTTGCAGTGTCTTGTTTGTGTGCCCCTCCCTTAAGATAGTGATTCCTAGTCACTGTTAACTGTAAAATGTAGATTGAAAAATGGACATCAGAAAGATTTAAATGATTGATGTTTGAAATTCAAGGGCAGAACTTAAATCCTGATCTCTGAAAGTACATGGAAGTATATTAATCTCATGTTTCCCACTGGGCCAGATCTTGAACTGTGTAAATCTATGTTGCTATGTTGACTTGTACAAGTTGGAAATGTGGCCCAGTCTCTTCCTATGTGAAATGTACACCTTTACACTGGTATTTGGTAGAAAATGCTTTTGCCAGGCTCCTATATCACAGTATTTGGAGTCTAGCTGGCATGCTGTTCCTCTTTCTGTAAAACCTTACCTGTATCTTTTGTTATCCACAGGCACAATGTCCATGGCTATGTAATATTGCTGATGGGGGTCCAGGCCTGTAATTTTCACTCTCATGGCTGGAAACATTCTCCTGGAAAAACAAAAGAGTCCATAGAGATGACAAAGGAGAATGTAGGAATAAGTAGGAAAGGTCAGGAAGGTCAGGAGATGCTTTTGTACCTGCTCTGACATCAGGAGCCACCATGAAGAAATTGCATCATGAAAGTTCTAATATGTGTCTCACTTGGACTGACTCTTATGTGGACAGTACAGAGGTTAGCTTTGCTGGTTGCCAGACATTTTCTGTTTGGAATCTAATGTTTTTTTCAAACTAGGAAAGGTATAACAGTCTACTGTTCTAGTACAAGTTTCTCTTCTGTTCTAGTTGCATGATGCAGGTCAAATTTACACCCAAGCTGGCATAAGTCACCTTAGTTACTGCACAATGCAGGTGTGCATGTGTAGGCACATACCCGTACAGTGCAGTAATTTTCTCTTACTGCACAGTAAATGTACACGTATAGACACGCCCACTGAATTTCAGTTTGAAAGTTGCATTCACTTTAGGAGAAAAAGGAAATCTCTCAGCCACCATGGCACAACTAGATAGAACTATGAGCTGCATAAAACTACTAGAAAAAAATCTTTGCAGAAACCCCTTAGTGAGGAGGTGGATTTGTGCCTTTAAAGAGGTTATATATTTCTTAGCTAAACAGTTAAAAATTAAAACTGAAATAGCAAATTGGCTTTGAGCAACTTCAGAGCCTTGTTTCTTCCACAATGGCTTGTTAAACTTGCCAACCCAATTGGGTACAAGATACCTTAATTGAGGAAAGGGGCTTGGAAGCAGTTTAAGAGAGAAATTATGTTTCATAGAGTTGATGAGGCATCCAAGATTAATCTGAGTCTCTCTAGGTCTAAATCTGTGCACCACAGGTAACTGTGTGTTGTGTACTTCAAGGGCTCTTTCCAAAATTAAAGCCCTGAAGAACACAGTGTAAGGTTGCAGAAAAGTCCATGGGGGTGATATGTATGAAGTACCATGTAAAAAATTACCACAACCCATTTGGCAGTTTTAGTAAATAATCTCTGAGATAATCAGAAAAAAATTCTACTGATCCCCCTGCATCCTGAAAAATGTTGTAGCTGAAAGATTTGGGTATATGTTTGAAGTTTTGTTAAATACTATTGTTTTTTATTCTGTGGGTGTACAATTAGCTCAGATTTCTTAGAGTCACCATTTAACAGGACAGTGGCCCTTCCAAATTTAGGCTGGTATTGCATCTTCACATCCTACCATACTGTCATATATTTATTCTGCATACAAAAAGTCTGCATGCATGGATATCCTTATGTATGTAATGTGCTGGAATAGGAACATTAAGTTGTTATATTGTTTGAGTCTTTTTAAAGAGTATTAACAAAGTACAGTTGTTACAACTGTTTATCTCATTCTATCTACAATGAGTTCATATTTTCTGAAGGTGGAAAAATTATCATATTTTTAAATTCTAAAAACAACTTTAAATACTTTTGCGTACATGATTAATTTCAAGAAGCAATACCTTAAGTCATTTCAGGATAGAAGGAAGTGCTAGTTTGTAACAACCAGAAATTTTTATTTGTTTCAGCTACTTTGGTTAACACAAGGAGAGAGTCTCAGATTTCCTTGGTGACAGGTACACATACTCTGGTAATGGGGATTAGAAACATACCCCAAAGTCAGGAACTTCCCTTTTTCAAAGGTACGAATCTCAAATTTATAACCTCAATGAGTCATGATATATCAGTACTTATAGCTGACCCTGAAGCTAGGATATTTTGGTTTTTGGCAGGTTTTATTTTTTTGGAGGGGGGAAGGGAGATTCCATTTTAGGGGAAGGAAGAAACTAGCTCTCTGGCACATTATTTTAAATCGCAGTAATAATTGCTTGAAGGTTCTCAGATGTTAGAAATAGTCCCAATGTAGACTGTTTAGTGGGCAGAGTGCAGACAAGGGTTAAAATGTATAAGATATTGCATGTTATTGTATAGTTCAACTATTCTACCCTGTTCTTGCTAACACTAGCACAATGGGTTACAATCCTGGGACAAGGGGAGTTTTTAGGAGATGCAAGGAATAACTCCTCAGAGTGTTATACAAATAAACTTTTTGCCTATTGCTTTTAATCTTGTGTGTTTTCTTGAGTTTTGCATTGCCTTAAGAAACTATTTTGTATTGCTCTGTAGCTTGACATAAGTGCTCAACCTTTGAATGCTATATGTGTGAGACAATGGCTGAGAGTGTGTCTATGGAAAAGGAAACAATCAGCTGGTGACTGGCTGAAGAATGCAGACAGGTAAAAGTCCAAAACAAGAAGAATCCACCCCAGAACAGTGAGCGAACAAACAATGGCAATTGACCTTCAAGGAAGAATACACTGATAACACAGCAAAAGCCCAGAGGACTGGGTGAAGGCTATAAAATACCCATTAACTTGTAGGGAAGTGCACAGGAATAGAAGACCTTGAGCACATCCACACAAGCACGCAAATGCGTCTTACAGCATCTCAAGGCTCTTTCAGATGCTGCAAGAGGCATTTTGAAGCACAAGGCAAACTTACACCAAAAAACCACCGGAGAAAAAAGTGGGGCAGGGCAGTCCCAGGCCACCCCCTGAGCCAACCAGAGGCTCGGTCCTCCACAGAGACACTCTGGTAGTCAGCCAGAGCATCTCTATGGCTGGCTCTTGGTGCAGTGCTGAAGTCCGCTGCTTGCCTGTGCAGAGCAGACAGTGTGCCAGCACAGGGAGCTGGACCTCCTGCCGGTAAGTAAGGAATGGGGTGGGGGCTGAGGAAGGGGGAGAGGAACATGGGGGGACCTCCACCAGCCCCACCCACTGGCCCT
>NW_017728943.1:9660043-9746105 GCF_001723895.1 Crocodylus porosus | reverse complement strand
CAATCTACCCACACCAACCCACACACCCCACAGCCCCCAATACCTCTCCACAGTCACCCACACTCCCCTAGCCTCCCCATCCCACCCCCTCCTGCAAACCCCACATCCCCCCAGCACACACCCCACATGCCCAGCTGCCAGACAAGATGAGACAAGCTGGCTGGAGCTGTGGCTGCAGGGGCACCTGGGGCCAGGAGGACATGTTTTGCAAGTTCAAAGCAAGCCACCACACTGGGAGCATCTTCTGGGTGATAGCTGCCCGGATGACTGGGAAGGGGGACACATGGCAGGAGTGCTGCACACAAGCCATGGCAGCTGGCCCAGAGGGGGCAGATGCCTGTACTGGCTATCCAGTCCCCATCTGGGTCTGGCAGGTGTGCAGCAGGTCACAGCCAAGCAGCAGCCCGCACTGCCAGACTGCTGCAGTGAGTAGAGGGTGCAGGGAACTCTTAGGGCTGCTTCAGTAGTCCAGCTGGCACAAGGGGTATTACCCCTAGGTACCAATTGGCTGGGCCCCAGAAGCTCCTAAGAGTGAGTAGCCCTGTGCTACTTGACAGGGCAGCTTTTTATACTGATGGGGCCAGGACAGGGCAGCTTTTTATACTGCCTGGGACAGCCCAGGTGCTGGCCCCGGGGTCTAGCTCCCCTTGGCTGCAGATCTGGGAAGAGCTAAGCAGGATTATTTTGCCCCAAATGGCAGAATTTACCCCACATCAAAGTGCATGTCTGGGCATGTGCACTGAGGCAAAAAGCCCCGGCTCAAATTTGCACCGCTTCTATTTGAGCTCCTGCAAGCACACATGCTTACATGTGTGGACGCACCCCTTGAGTTCATCTGTTTTGCTCACTGCTTCTATTTGTGTGTACTCTACCACCGTTCTCACCAAGCAAAGCCCCAGACTCTACTTGAGTATCTGGGGAAACGTTTGTTCACCAGAGTGCCCCAAGGGATGATAAGTTTGAACGGTTATAAACTACTGCAAAATTGTTTCAGGCTGGACATAAGGAAGAATTTCTTTACTGTCCGAGCCCCCAAGGTCAGGAATAGCCTGCCACCGGAGGTAGTTCAAGCACCTACATTGAACACCTTCAAGAGTAAATTGGATGCTTATCTTGCTGGGATCCTGTGACCCTAGCTGACTTCCTGCCCTTTGGGCAGGGGGCTGGATTCAGTGATCTTCCAAGCTCCTTTCCAGCCCTATTGTCTATGAAATCTATGAAATCTACTTTAAGGTCAAATATCAGCCAATCCATTTTACAGACAATGCCAAATGGCAGGTAGCATAAGGTCCTTTCTATTCAAGCTGGAAATATAAGGCAAATTTGTGATATGGCAGAACCCAATTTCTTCTGTGCTGCCTCAGAAAGAAGCTGCCACATCTATATGCTTTCCTATGTGCCTTATGGATTCCAGAGCTGGAGAGAGCTAAGGGATAAGAAAAAAGAAATAGTTGTGTACCCCAACAGCAATATGCATGCATGTTAATTCCCCTCTCTAAATGGTGAGCTCCTGTTGTTGTTGTTGTGAATGTCCAGGAAATAAAAAAGAGGGAAGGCTTTTTTTGTGATATCTTTTATTAAACCAACTGTTGGGAGAAATTGAGAAGCTGAATCTCAGAAAATCAGAGACTTCCTATGCCTGAGGAAAGGTGATTGCACCTGAAAGCTTGCTAAGAACTTTTCCCCAACTACTCAGTTGGTCTAATAAAAGATATCACATCTACTCAAAGAACCTTGCCTGCCTTCCTCAATTTCTTGTCAGAAGTCCCTCACTATTAAGAAGACAGTCTTCTAGTAAATATTGAAGCCAGTGGTGAGTCTGGATATGACTTGAAAGCTCCTGACGGAAGGAGTGGATCCTGCTAATGTCAGGTCACAGCTCGTTGCCTTTGTCACTCTCATCTATAGAGGTGGATTTGCTCAAAGTCACTGATGCCTTGCCATATACAACAGGACCATTGGAGATGATTCAGTGTTCAAGCCTCCCAGGGATTAATGTTAATATCACATTTTTCTAGACTGGCCTTCATGGTGTCCTTGAATCTTCTTTTGCCCACCTCTAGCTGGTGAGCTAGGAGGATAGAAACTGTTTTGGGAGCTGGACAACCTGTTCCAGTGTTTTACTACCCTCCTAGTGAGAAAATTCTTCCTAATATCTAACCTAAACTTCCCTTGCTGAAACTTGAGAGCATTGCTCTTGAGACTGTTGTTACTGCCCAGTAGAGTTATGCATGAATCTTTTCCCAGGCCCTTCTTCTGGAAGTTAATGCACTTCCTTTGATCACAAGGATTGTAAGTTTAGAGAAAGAGTGGCCGTTCTGTGGTTTTGTTGTGAAAGGTATTGATTGCTGTAGTGCTAGAGATGTATTGACAGGTTTGCATTTATTGTTAAGGTAGCACTGTATCCCATTTGGAGTCTGTTGATCAGAGGGGATTTTACTTCCGATTATGAGCTGGGCCAGGTTTGGGGGTTTATTAAGGGCCAGGAGTTGGGGAACTAGAAATATTTTGATCAGGATGTAGACAGACATAATACTTGAACCATTCCAAGAATGTCACAGATTAGGATTCAGTTCACTACTATCTAGGGTAAGGATGTGTGGTAGGGCACTGTTTGTGCCTGCCACTTTAAGATTAGAGCCAAACAGCCAGCAGGTGCTTGATAGCAGCAGCCATTTTAGATCCTGGCTACCTATATAAACATTTCAGTTTCCTACTAGCAGTCCAGGCAGCAACATTGCCTGGTTGCTGGTATTATCCTGGAGGTAAGGGAAGAGCTGTAGGGGATGGCTTGGAGGCTCCTGGACCTGGGCATGACCTAAAACTGCACCCTGCGGGGAGTGGGTGGCCTGGTGGGGCTCTCAGTGGTGTGGAAGCCCCCAGGAAATGCCAGGCCAGTTACCACCCTGGTTAAAGGTGGGTTGGGGTGCCTTAACCCCAGCCCCCACAACTTGGTGGGTTACCTGCTACTAAGGCATGGAGGGCAGACCCTGGGGGAGAGGCTAGATACTCAGACCTGATTGAGAGAGTACCCTTGACTGGTCAATGCTGGGGCCAGGACCAGGATGATCAAAAGGGCTGGTGGACCACTGTGAGGGATGCCCAGAGCTAAGAGGGCCTGGGGTTTCCAACTGGCCTTAAAGGTGAGGCCAGGGCCTTTATGGCTAAAGGTCCCACATCTGACAGGGGAAAATAGTTTCAGGGAGCTAGATAGCCTGAATGAAGGTGGGGTAGGCCGCCTGAATGGAGGGATCTTGGAGGGGTCCTAATCAGAGAATTCTGTGGTCCAGTGCAGGACCAATGACTGTAAGAACCATGGATGCCATCTATGAGGCATGGGCTGCAGTGTATGGGAGGTACAGAGCCACAGATTGCTTGCCCCGATTCCAGGGGATGCTACGGGCAGCCTCCTGCCTAATTAAGATTGTTTATTAACAACTAATAATTAATTAAGTGGTTGGCCCAGAAACAGGTGTGTGGGCCAAAGGTGAATCAGCCCCAAGAAGGCCCCCCTGTTACAGGGTGTCTGCACATCCATTGCCATGGGTTCTAAGTAGAACAGTCATGCTTTTGGCATTACCATGCTGTCAAACCACCACCAGGGGTGGCACTGAATACCAGGGGAGCAGGGGGTGATAAGTAGTGCAGTGTAGGATGCCTGGAGGACCAACAAGATACTAGTCATGGGAAGCTTGGTTTCCACATATCACTAACCCACTTCAAGGAGGACCATTTCAAAACAATACCTGAGTATCCAGGTAAACTTTTGAAATATTCTAGGAAGTTTAAACCATTGCAAATTGGCTTATACATAATAGAAAATTAGGGTTGGAAGGGACCTCAGGGGGTCATCTAGTCCAACCCCCACTCAAAGCAGGATCATCCCCAACTAGATCATCCCAACCAAGGCAGCCTCTATGGGTAATCTGTTCCAACGTTTTACTACCATCCTAGTAAGAATTTTTTTCCCTAATATCTAACCTAAACTTCCCTTCTTGCAACTTGATCCCATTTCTCCTTATTCTGTCACCTTCTACCACCAAGAACAGTCTAGCTCCATCCTCTTCAAAACCATCCTTCAGGTAGTTGAATGCTGCTATCAAATCCCCTCTCAGTAATCTCTTCTCTAAACTAAATAAATCCAGTTCCCTCAGCCTCTCCTTAAGTCATGTCCCCCACCCCACTCACCATTTTGTTGTCTTCCACTGGACTCTCCAAGTTGTCCACATCCTTTCTGTAGTGGGGTCCCAAAATGAGACACAGTATTTCAGATGTGGCTTCCCCAGTGCTGAATAGATGGTAATAATCACTTCCCTTGATCTGCTGGCAACACTCATACCAATTCAGCTTAGTATGCCATTAGCCTTCAGCATGCCATATGTTTGGGTGTTTACAGTTTAAAATTGTTTAAGTGTTATGTCTGTCTGATCTGTTTCAGTTGTCCCTCTGAGCATACTGTTTGTATTTGCATAGTCTTTTCCTTTAATTTGTAATTCAGCTTGTGTCAATACCCAAAAACTATCTGACAGTAGTCCCAACTACAGAAATATAAGATATCCAAAAAAAACTTGTCTCTTGTATACAATATTTGCTGCCATAACCCAAATGGTAAATGTCTGTCAGGGAACTAAAGAGGACTTGAACACTGATATTAATATTTTAAAGACATATTCTTAACACTAGAGAGTGAGCTGGTGAAAGAGAAAGGGGTAAATAAGCATTTTAACTATGATTGCTTAATTCTGGCCTAGTTTGATTTGATTTAGATTTTAATAGTGACAAAGTATAAGCTTGACTTTCAAAAAACAATATTTTGATCTAGTTGCGATTCTATTAAACTAAAGCCATTCACACACAATCAAGGGAGTCCCGTTACGAGTATCTTATCAGTTCTCAGTGGCAGCTTTGTAGAAAAGGGACTTTAAACAGGTTGCCTGTCTTGTTGACTCCTATAGGCAGGCTTTGCTCCCTGAGAAGCCCCCCAGCCAGTCTACCCAGATAAAACAGTCTTTTAAACAAACAGAACACTAAAAAAATATTCTGCTGTGCTGTTCTGGATGCTGGGAAGGGAAACCTCTTTTGGTTCTGGCCCCACAGGTTGCTGCCTCCTACTCTCCAGACTTCCTTCATAGCCTGTCTGTGCTCTCTGCTGTGGTTTAAGTACACAGTAAGTCTTTTATCAACAACTTCATCACAACTTCAGCTACTGAATAGGGCTGCCTTCCCCCTCTTAAGGGGACAGACCACACCATTACAAGGACATGGAAAAGATCTAGTTCCAAGGTGGAGTGAGACAGAATGCTCCTGGACCCCACTCCTTGCCTGCCCATGGCCCCTTCCCATCTTCCCAGTTGACTGCACGCTGCCCGGAGGGGGGGGCCCAAGCCAGTCTCTGTGGAGAACTCACCTGCCCTCTGTCTGGTGCCCCTGGTGGTGAGTGTGGGGAAGAGAGCCAGAGTCCCTAGGTAGAAGAGCCATGTCTGGTGGCAGCATAGATGCCACCACTATGGGGCTGCTGGGAAACAGAGTCCAGCCACCACTGTACCACCCCACTGAAGGCCTGGGGGTGGTAGGATTGGCTGCACATGCTACAGCCCAAGCTGCCCCCCCACCCACACCTGAGCTGAAAGGGGTCAAAGGACCCACTGTGGCCCAGATTGAATGCCATATTTTGCCCACCCCTGATTTAGACCATGTAACCAGGTCAGAGTGCTAATACTGATTGTGTATTTGGAGAGACATTTCCCTGAACAGAAGGAATGACACTTTCTATTTGAATCACTGAACATTCTATGAGTGAACACAGCAATCTTTGTAGCAATCCTTTGCTAAACTCAGGCTGACCTCCAGACATTTTTCATTGCCTTCATGGCCTGCCTGTACAAAGGAGAGGACCCCTTACTACATTTATCTCTTTGCTATTAGGGCATTTATGTTCCCTGTAAAAGTGAAACTTTTAATATACATCCTCAAGGTAGTAGGCAAAACCTTTAATACTCTGTACTCTACACCCCCATAATCATGTATTAAAGGACACCATAAAAATTAATGAAAAGATTGTGTAATGTTGGTCATGCTACAAGAGCAGAGACAGCAGGAGATTAAAAAAAAAAATACTCATCTGAGGGATCACAAACATAGAGTGCATAAATCACTGGGGGTGTGCATGTAGGGAGAAAGGAAAGAAGAAACACTCTCCCAGTTATAAACAGCTAAGTAGGACATAGCTTGCAGAATGATAGGATCCCAGTGTTCTAAACCAAGGAAAGAACCAGGTAAGTAAATTATTTTCTATGGAAGCAAGAAGCTGCAAATTAGACCTGTGCACAGCAGCTGGTATTTGCTTCAGATTTGGCTGATTCGGGGGACATTGATTCGATTCAGTGATTCCAATTGCTGTCCCAATTCGATTCGACCAAATCAGATTTGGAGATTTGGCTGCTGCCGAATCTCTGACTCGACCATGCCCATCCCCCACCCACTCTCCCAGCCCAGCAATGGCTGCCCACTCACCCCAGCTCCTGGCACTTGAGGGGGGGAGGGAAGCACCAGCTCACTGGGTGCTGCCATGTGGGGGGGCAATTCCCTGCTGCCCTGCACTGCCCCATGCTGCATGATGGGGCTCTCCATGAGCCCACAACCCTGCTGTCCCAGCCCTCCCCACCCCCTGCCCCCACCATGGCTGCCCTGCCTGCTGCGGATCCCTCCCTTTAAGGAAAAAAATAATTGAGAAAACCTCCTGGACTCACCATTCCTGCCAGCAGGGGGGTGATCCCTGCTGCCCCCACCATGTGGGGGGCTCTGCTGGAGCCTCCTGAAGCTGCAGCATGAGCAGTGAGTCCGGGGAGGGTCTCTTTTTTTTTTCTCTCTCTTAAAGGGCCAGAGCTGGGGCAGATAGGGCAGCCATGAGGGGGCTGGGACAGCGGGGGGGGGGTCAGGGACCTCATAGCAGAGCCCCCCATATGCCAGGCGGTAGTGGAAGGCAGCAGGAATCACCCCCCACCCAGCAGCACTGGTGAGTAGGGACTTTTTTTTTTTTTTTTTCAGCACGGGAGTTGGGGTGGGTGGAACAACCATGGGGGATGGGGTTGGGGAGCAGGCAGGGGATGTGGCCTGACGGAGATCCCCCCCATGGTCCCCTCCTCCTTCCCACAGCCCCCACTCCCCCCCTACTTACTAGCTCCAAGTCTAGCTGTAGCTCCCTTTTTTTCATCTTTTCTGAAGATTCAGAGAGCTTTGAATTGATTTAGACCTCTTAATTCATCCCCTGATTTGATTCAGATATGGAGACTCGGCCACCAAATTGGGCCAAACCTCTTCCAAATCGAATCACCACCTGAAGCTTCATGCAGTCATACACATTAAAATGAAGTGAAATGTTTTGATGTGAAAAAAGCATAGTAGTTTGGTTCAATCAAAAATGTCAAAATAAAGTGTTCTGCATTTACAAGTCAAAGCTAGTTATAGCTTTTCATTCCTCATAAGATTTTGATATTTCAACTTCTCATCCTGATTTAAGCTGAAGAAAATATTGAAATGTCAAAATTCCATCTTGTGGAATGCCTATCCCAATTTCCACTCATCTCCGAGAATGTCAGTAGAAACCTATGAAGCTGAGGATAATGACTCGTTTAAAGTATGGGCCAAAATATGCCTGAGAGAAAAAGAGGACCTGTGAACAACATCATCAGCTACACATTTCACATGCTCAGTAGTGAGATGTTTGATTTAAGATTGTAGAGACCAAGGATCTTCAATTTATCTTCCAAACTTTCTGTCTAGAAGCACTGGGGCATTTGATGAATCCCAAAGCAGCTTTCAACCCATAAATGCCTTTTTCCACTTTATACTAGTTAAACATCTTCTGAAAACAACATCTGCAGAAGAAACTGTACCATAATGCCACCCATTGTGGAACTAATGCTCTTTCAAAAGACATACTTAAAAAATTACCAAGCTTATGGGAAGGATGGGACACTGACTCTGAATCAATAAAAGGGCAGGCTGGAGCCATGTTTGGTGAAACATTCAGAAACTTTAGATCTTCCTTAAGCAGAAAAACGTATTTATTATTTATTTATTTAACTTATTGCCCTATATATTTTTATATTTAATCACCCATACCAATAAGCAAAATTATCTGGTTTTGAGAATTGCTGGAGAGTGAGAGCACTGAATTTCACTCATTTTGCCTTCACATGATTGCCTTTTGTAAGGTCCATTCCAAATTCAGTAACACAAAAGAACTATACTTGTAGGCTATGCTTCCCTAGAATTTTCTAATATACTTATTTCACTTTCATTTTTTTTACCTCTGGAAGCACCAGACTATTCATATAAAAGCACAACTACTGCTGAGAAATCCACAATATGACACAACAGAAAACTGTACTTTGATTTTAATTAATTTATATGTATTTATTTATGTTGTTGGTTAGTTTGTCCACTCAAATTACTTGGCAAACAAGCATATATCAGAACTATAAATATCCAAGCAACTAACCATCTTTTTAAAAAAATTGCAAGTAATCCTGATACGTTGACAGATCCACTTCTTATTTGTAGTGCCTTGATCCCATCAATGGAGCAATGAAATTGAAGTCAGAAAACTTGAATTCCAGCCTGAAATCCAACTGGGGATAATGGGCACTTTTACATGTGCTCCAGGGGTGGGGAGACTGGCACTTTAACTAGAGTGGCTCTACAGTCTAATTAAAGCACCACTGCATCTTGTTTATCATCATCCTCACATGTAAAAATGGTGGTGAGGGCACTAGAACTAAAGCTTATTCAACAAGCTTTAGATAAAGAGGCCCCCATCACCATTTTTAACCATGGGGACACTGGTGCACAAGATGCAGGAGGCTGCTGGAGCACAGCAATTGCCACACTGATGTGCTGGAATTCCAATGTGTTGGAGCAGCCTACGTGCTTGTGTATGGGCACCCAATGGTATTTACCTTTCTTGGTAAAGTGCTTAGACATCAACAGGTATAAAGTGTAAGATTATGTATTAACCAATTTGAATTGCATTGTCTGTTAAATCTGAAACAATGATAATAACAAGGAACCTGTCAGTCCTATAATGAGAGTAGCTCTACATCTAGTAATAAGATTACTTAAGCCTAGTGATGACAGAACCTGCACTGGTCACAAGGCTTAGTACACCTCTGACCATCTCCCAAGTAAAACTGTTTGACCCAATTTTTCCCAAGGTATCTGATTTCCTTCCAGCTACAAATCAAAGGCAATCAACTCACAAAAACCATCTAAAAAATCAAAGGTCTACCTGTGATACACAGACACTGGAAGCTCAGAGAAGGAAAATTATTATAAATAATGAAAAATAATAAATTTTTTCAATCCTTCAGAAAGAATCAATATGCATTTTTTGGAAATTGTCTATCCTAAAACTAATTAACTTGTTTTTCATGATTTCTCTGTCCGTGGTGCTGATTTGCTTTTTTGCAAAATTAACTTGTATTAAAACGCCACTAATTTCATAGAATCATAGAAAGTTGGGGTTGGAAGGGACCTCAGGAGTTCATCTAGTCCAACCCCCTGCTCAGAGTAGGACCATCCCCAACTAGATCATCCCAGCCAAAGCTTTGTTCAACTGAGTTTTAAAAACCTCCAAGGATGGAGATTTCACCACCTCTCCGGGTAACCTGTTGCAGTGTTTTACTCCTACTGAGAAAATTCTTCCTAATTTCTAACCTAAACTTCCCTTGCTGCAACTTGAGACTGTTACTTCTTGTTCTGTCATCTGCCACCACTGAGAACAGTCTAGCTCCATCCTCTTTCAAACCCCACTTCAGGTAGTTGAAGGCTGCTATTAAGTCACATCTCAGTAGCCTCTTCCCTAGACTAAATAAGCCCAGTTCCATCAGTCTTTCCTCATAAGTCATGTTCCCCACCCTCCTCATCATTTCTGTTGCCCTCCTCTGCACCCTTTCCAATTTCTCGACATCCTTTCTGTAGTAGAGAGTCCAAAACTGACCACGGTACTCCAGGTCTGGCCTCATCAGGGCTGAAGAGAGGGGAATAATCATTTCCCTTAACTTACTGGCAACACACCTACCAATGCAGCCCAGTATGTCATTAGCCTTCTTGGCAACAAGGGCACACTGCTGGCTCATCCAGCTTATTGTCCACTGTAACCCCCAGGTCCTTCTCTGCAGAGCTGCTGCCCAGCCAGTCAGCCCCCAGCCTGTACTGGTGCATGAGATTGTTCCTTTCTAAGTGCAGGACTTTGCACTTGTCCTTGTTGAACCTCATGGATGCATCCACACATGCAGGCATGTGCACTTGCAGCAGCTCAAATAAGAGCAGCACACGTGCCTGAATACGCACTTTGGTGTGGGACAAGTTGTGCCATGTGGGACAAACTAACCCTGTCCAGTTCCCCCTGAATCTTCAGCTAGGGGGAGCTACAGCCTGAGGCCAGCACCTGTGCTGGGTCTGCTCAACATGTACAGAGCCCGTGTCAGGCAGCGCTGTGCTGCTGCTGTGCCTATAGCCAGGTCACAGCCCAGCTGGCTGCTGCTGCCAGCTCCGCAGGGGGTGGGTGGGGAGGCTCCCACTCCAGCCCTCCCACAAACCCTGCATCCCCTATCACTGTCCACATCCCCCCACACACCCCTTACATCCCTGCGCTATTCCTCACACACTTCCACACCCACTGTACCCCCATATCCATAAACCCTCCCACTTCCATATCCCTAACTTACCTGGAACAGTGCCTGGGTCCTGGTCATTCCATAGCTTTTCCCCACTTTTGTTTGCCTCAGCACACTAAGGGTGTGCTCCCTGCATGCTGGGGCAGCAGAATCTCCATAGAGATACTCTGGCTAGAAACCAGAGTGTCCCTCTGGGGCACCAGCTTCTGGGTTGCCTCAGGACATAGTCCTAGACTGTGTCTTGCCCTGCTTTTTTCTGTGGGATTTTTATTTTATACCTGGATTTCCAAGTATCATATTTGCAGCATGAGCTGAAAATATGTAGTGTGGGAAACATTTTTTTTGTTCCTAGTGTGCCTCTTGCATTGTCTCAAACTACTTTGAGATGCCACAACAGGCACGTGCACACTCAGCTAGATGTGCCCCATGAGATTTCTTTTGGCCTAATCCTCCAATTTGTCTAGGTCACTCTGAATCCTATTCCTACCCTCCAATGTATCTACTACTCCCCCCAGCTTGGTATCATCTGCAAACTCGCTGAAGGTGCACTCAATGCCATCTTCCAGGTCATTGATGAAGACATTGAACACAACTGGACCCAGTACTGACCTCTGGGGCAATCTACTTGATACCAGCTGCCAACTAGACATCAAATCACTGATTAGTACTCCCTGAACCCAATGCTCCATCCATTTTTCTATCTACTTTTACAGTTCATTCATTCATTAATTCAACTATTCAACTCCCTCAGCACCCTTGGGTGTATCCCATCCAGCCCCATGGACTTGTACATATCTAGATGTTCTAAGTAGTCCCTAACTTGTTGTTTCACCACTGAGGGCTGCTCACCTCCTTCCCCAACTGTGCTTCCAGGTGCAGTAGTCTAGGAGCTGAACTTGCCTGAGAAGACTGAAATAAAAAGAACATTGAGCACTTCAGCCTTTTCTGCATCCTCTGTAAACAAGCTTGCCTCCCTCATTTAAACCTTTCAAATTAATACACATAGAGATGGACTCATGAGGCCTATTCAAAACTTCTGGATTCTAGGAAATAATAAGATTAATCTCTGATTTTGCTTGACTAACCACATTTTAAGCATTTCCATTGCATGCACATCAAAGATAAAGTCTTCCACTGTGGGTGATGGTGCAAAAGGATGAACTTTCTTTCAAAAAAAAATCCTAAGGAATTCATATTTCTTCCCAAACCAAACCAGAAATTCAGCTATTTGTCAGTCAGAACAAAACAGCCAATGTTTTATCCAGTTAGAACTGCAAGATGATTTTAGTTTAGCATGAAGCTGAGTTAGAATGCAGCCAGGACAAGCAGAACTATCCTCATGAATTACTAAAGGGCTCAAATGACCAAGATTTCAATTTTATATCTTATCTTAAAGAAAGTACTGCCAACAGCACAGCCACCACTTCCTGAGTATTCAGTTAAAGGGAAGGCTACCACCAACTACTTATTGCAGCAGATAGAGTATCAGTCCACAGGACAAGGAGGCCCATAACCAAGACAACTTTTTGTTGGAAGGGAGGAAGGTAGTTAGTTTTTAAAAAAATCTATAACCACATAAAAAATGTTTCCTTCTTTTCCCAACTGGGCAACAAGCTAGGGATGTCTTACCTGCCTGCTTTAGTGATGATCATCTCAGTCCCAATGTCATGAAACCTCTTCCAAAGGTCAGCACATTGCAGCTCTACTTGGATCTCCTCCATTGAAGAAGGAGGAGGTGGCTGGGGACCTGAGCCACCAGAGGTGAGGTCAGAATGGGAGCCAAATGAGCAGGATGTTCTCTCCGCCAGCACTTCTGTGTCTGAACCAGTACTCTGCTCCGAATCTGAAAAACAAACACATGGGATAAGACACTCCAACTCTACTACCCAAGCAAAGCAAAAAATGTCAATATCGCAAAACTTTAGAGAGTGGTACAAAGACATTTTATGATGGCCTTTTATTATATATTTTATGGTTTGTTATAATTTACAACCTGTTTTCTGGTTTCACATTTTCAGAATGGCATCTGGTATTTCAGTAAAGTTTTAGAAACAGATTTTGAAAAGAGGGAGCCACAGCACAACATAAAATATAAATAGTAGCAAGTATCACAGGGATTCCAGGAATGGAGCAAAAATGTAAATTTAAAAAAATAGAAAACAAAAAAAAAAACTTTACTTTCATTCCAAGATTAGATGGGCTCACTGGAAAGTATGCACAATTTAATTGCATAGCATGAAGACTTTTCTATTTGGTCAGGCATTTAGCAAGCAAAGCTAGGCTGAACTGTTTTTCAGTAGGTCCCACTTTACTTTGTTCCTTTTTTTTGGTTTATTTATTCTAGTTGCCCTTCTAAGTTTTTCTGCTTCTCTTCCTGAATGTTCCCTTGAGTCTTTGTTGGGAAAGGAAGCATATAAACTGTATAATTAAAGTAAGTAAATAAATCCTAAATTTCTACTGCAGGATTAGTTATTTTTAAACAGTGTCTTTTTTTCCTTTTAATATTCTTGTCATCAAAAATATTAAAGACTTTTTTCTCATTTGGTTTAGGTTTCTAATCAGCACCTCTTTGGAAAAAAAAATGTGATTTGTTCCTGTAATACATATTTTAGAACTATGACATTTCCTGGAAAAATGACCATGCAGCATTTAAAAAGGAAAATGCTCTAGGCTACGGAAGGAGGGAAGGTAAACATATGGAATGAGTTACTGGGAAAGCAATTAAAGGATTTCAAGAGACACCTAGATCTCTTTATGGAGAAGAAAGAGTACAGGGTTCTGGCTAAAAAAATCAGAGAGATGAGACTGAGATCAACCAAAATAAATGCTAGCATGTTAGGCCAGATGGCCATGTCCTGTGCTGAAATATCTTTTGTTTTCATAAGAAACATCTTTGTGATCTGGATAGTGTTACATGGCAGGGGTAAGTTAGAATTCTATTAAACAGCACTGTTACTTTCCAGTGGGTTAAAAAAAACCATGAAAAATCCTGACATTTTAAATGGGCTGCCTTATTTTAATGGATCTTATAACAAACTGATAATCATGTTAACTAACTAACTATTACTGATAATTGATGATACACAGCGGGCACATCTACATTTGCACTTTAATGCTCAGTGACTTATTTTATATGCATTAAAGGAGCATGTAAAAAAATGCTATTATGCTACTGCACAGCACAATACGTGACTGCACATTAAGCATCACCTAAAAAGTGTGTGCTTGTCCTACTGCGCATTTAGTGCATCCAAACTTGTATTAATTTAGTACCTCACATTGGAAAGGCCTATAGATGTGCTGCAGGGCTGCTCCGACACCTCGTAATTACAGCATGTCAGAGCAGACTCAATTAATTGAGTCTGCCGGAGCATGGTAATTGCCGCACTCCAGCCAGCCTCCGTGTACCATGTATTCATAGATTTCATAGACATTAGAGCTGGAAAGGACCTTGCAAGATCATGAGGTCTAGCCCTGGTCTCACCAAGGCTGAGTAAAGTGGGAGGGTCTTGTTTGAGATGCATCAGAAGTTGCAGGCCAGAGTTTTGTTTGCCTTGCCAGATGCAGCATTGCATTGGTGGCTCATGTTCATCTTGTGGTCAATCATGACTTCCAAGTCTCTTTCAGACGTGGTGCTAGCTAACGTACAACTGCTGAGCCTGTAAGTGTGGTGTG
Organism: Crocodylus porosus; assembly: GCF_001723895.1. Classification (NCBI taxonomy): domain Eukaryota; kingdom Metazoa; phylum Chordata; order Crocodylia; family Crocodylidae; genus Crocodylus; species Crocodylus porosus. Next base: position 9,731,751 of record NW_017728943.1, on the reverse strand, counting down.
GTTTCTTTCTCACAAGGTGAAGCACATTGCAAGATCTACCTGCCCTAAAGCCATGTTGGCCATCTCTCAGAATATTACCTTTTGCTAGAATGTTGATAATGGTTTCCTTGATGATTTTTTCCAAGATCTTTCCAGGGATTGAGGTCAAGGTATTTTGCCTGTAGTTCCCTGGATGTTCCCTTCTCCCTTTCTTGAAGATACGCACCACGCTGGCCCTCTTCCAATCATCAGGCATCTCGCCCGAGCACCATGAGTTCTCGAATATCCTTACCATAGGAGCTTCTCAAGGTGTCCCCTCAGAAGATCAATGGTAATGATGGGTGCAGGTTCATTCTTCCCCTGGTGATCCTGCCTCTTGTTAGGCAGAGTGATCCCACTGGGATGATGGAAAACTGACCCAAAGTAGTCATTAAGGAGATTGGCTTTTTTCTGAGTTGTCAGTTATCAGCTGCCGAACCTGGTTTAGTAAGGGTCCAATGTTATCCTTATTCTTTTTCCAACTTCCCGCATATTTGAAGAAGGACTTTTTATTGTCCTTGATTTGAGTGGCCAGTTTTTTAACTTGGTTTCAGCCTTGGCTTTCCTAGTTTCCTCCCTGCAAAAGTAGGCTAGTGCTGAGTACTCCACCTTAGTGGTGCTTCCCATCTTCTATCCTTTATGTTTCTTTTTTTAAGTGCAGGAGGTCCTTGAGTTCCCTATTGAGCCAAGGGGATCATCCAGGCCCTTTGCTACTTTTTCTGTGGGTTGAAATGGATTTCCCTTCTGCTTCAAAGACTGTATCCTTGAGGAGTGACCCTTCATCATGGACATTCCTCCCTGCCAGATTGTGATTTCTCATGGCCTGGACAACTAGCCTCCTAAGCTTGTGAAAATCGGCCCTCCTAAAGTTGAGGACTCCCGTATTGCTGACTGACTTGCCAGTTTTGCAGTGAATAGAGAAAGTGATTAACTCATGGTCACTGTCTCCCAGCTTCCCTTTGATTCTCAGGTCACTGACTAGATCATGAGCGACTGGTGCCTCCTGGCTCTGGAGTGGCACCAACAGCATATCGCAGATGGGGGAGAGAGATGTCCCCCAGCAGTGCTGGTGGCAAACCAAAAGTGCCATCAGTGCTTCTCATGGGGGGGGCACCGGCCAGTACTCCCCACTCCCTGGCTGGTGAGGCCCAATATCGGGGGGGGCACATGCCCCCCCCATGTTCCCTCTATGCATCGCCTATAGACTAAATCATACCCTTTGGCCAGTACCAGGTCCAGCAGTGCCTTGCCCCTTGTCGGGACTTCTTGAGACAAATAAAGCTCATCAGTGTTTGTGAGGAAGCACTACAACTGATTGGATTTGGCTGAGTGCTCTTCTCATGAGATGTCAGGGTAGTTAGTCACCCATGACCATCGTGCACCAAAAGCATGCAACCTCAGACAGTTCCCTGGCAAACTCATGGTCAAGTTCTTGCTTTTGATTAGGAGGTCTCTAGTAGACTTCTACCATTATATCCCCTTCACCACATTCCCCGCCTTATTCTTACCCAGAGGGTCTCAAGTCGCCCTCCTTGGTTGCCAATCTCACCTTGTAGGGAAGTGTATTGCTCTTTTACATAGAAAGCTATACCCCCACCCTTTCTTGTAACATGATCTCTCCTGTACAGGGTATAGCCATCTATACCTGTGGTCCAGTCATAGGTGGTGTCCCAGCAGGTCTCTGTTATCCCTATAGGATTGTAATCATTACTGTTTAGGAGTAGGGCCAACTCCTCCTGTTTGTTGCCCAGGCTCCTGGCATTTGTGTAAAGGCAAGTGAGCTTGCTGTTGAAGGTCCTAAGTTTCCTTGCATTCCTGGAAAAAGCCTGGTCCCTAGGGTGGGGTAGGAGTTTGTTTCCTTGTACAGCCTGACCTAATGGTTTGGTGGCTGATGCTTGGTGGGCTTGCACCAGTGATTATGTGCCCATCCCCTGGCAAACTTAGTTAAAAGCCCAGTCAAGCAGGTCAGCCATTCTGGCTGTCACATGTATTATTGTCTCCACACTTCAAAATGGCAGTGAGGGTGCTTGAATTAAAGCTTGTTGAATGAGCTTTAGTTCAAGCACCCCTGCCAACATTTTGAAGCACAGGGGTGCTAATACATGGAACGCTGCAGTACTTTAATTAGAGAGCCTCTTGGAGCTGCTCTAGTTAAAGCATTGCTCCACCCCTGGAGTACATGTAAAAATGCCCATAGGTACTAAATTTACTGTGCATTAGGAAAAGGACATTAATGCACATGTAGACATGCTCAGGGGCTTTCAGGTCACTGGATCCCAAGACGTTTTTACAAATTTTAAGAAAAGAGATCTAAATGATATATGCAGAGATCACTTTGCTATCCCCTCAATTACAGCTACTTCTATAAGCAATGGAGAAAATTATTGAAGGCGATGTAGAAATATTACATGCAATTTAATACAGGAGCTGAAGGAGAATACAAGAAGTGGAATGTAATATTTTGTGTTAAAATTTAGTGAAAACACAAAGGAGCTCATTACGAACAGGGGCAGGGAATTTTTAAGAAAGACAAGGCCCAAAACAAAGGGCACATGTTCAGTAATGACTTACTGAATCTCTACCATAATCTGCTGCTGCTGCATGTAAATATTCCTTGGAAACCTCATAACCAAGTGACCACTGGGGACAAACTGCTGAGTCACAGCACCTGACACTTGTAAAGTCAAGATGCCACTGGCAACCCTTTTCCCTCTTTAACAGTCCTGATCGAACCAGGCAATCTTTAACTCCAAGAAGATTTTCATGCGCATTAAAGCTTATTAAAGTTATGCCTGAAGCAACTTGGGGTGCTGGCATGTATCACTTAGGAATGTTTTGTGAGGCAAACTCTCTGCCAACTCTATTTTGAATATTCAGTCTTTTGTTTCTCTGTTGTCTTTTCACCTCTGTGCTGGGCAATAACTCCAAATACAGGGTTACTGAACTAATACAGGAGGGTCATTCAATGAAGTGGTCCTTTCATCAAATACAAACAGCCTAGATCAGGCATGTCAAAGATGTATCCCACTGGGCTCCAAAAGAGACCTGGAATTCTGGGGAAGGGTGAGGGGGTAGAGCTCACTGTTAAGCTCCAAGCTAAGGAGCCCTGTTGGGGACACATGTCATCAGCAGGGTCAAGAGACAGCTACATTAACTCCTGTGCTACCTCTCACTCTGCTGCAACTGCCACCACTCAACCCACCACCATTAATTGCCCTGCTGCTACCACCAGGCCTTGATCCAGCCCACAAGAAGCCCCATGGTCCAGATCTATCCTAGGAGCACAGGTGAGTTTGTGTTAAATCAGCTACCACCAAGGACAACTGGGATGTCAAGAGGAAAATTACCTTAGCAACACAATTGCCTGGCAGAGGCCTATGATTACATGAGGAATGAAGGCTGAACAGAGAACCACCTGACAGAAGGGCTGGAAGGACAGAAAAAGGCAAGGGCTATTTGATCTCTTTAGTCATTTTCAGCTGCCCAAGATGAAATTGATGGGTGCAAAAAAATAAGGGAGACCCTCCCCACCTGAGCACAGACATCTTTTGATCTGCAAGGGAGGGTGATCTAGCATAAAGGGAACTTCATTTACAAGTTTTGGTTGTTTTGCTTATGGCCTGTAAGTTCTTGAGCTTTTTCCTTTAAGAAAAAGAAATGGTGATTAGGAGCTCTATGCAAAGCCTATCATCACATGTGTTTGCTTGTATCTGCATTGTGGTTCCAGAAGACTTAAAGTGTAAACCAGGAGGCTCACACATTTGATGAGATTCAGAAAAATAGTCTGTTGAACAAAGTTTTCTAATATGGAGCCTGCCTCTAGTGGAATCCTGATCTTATTCCATTCTGCTTGAATGCAAAATGAGCTGAGAGCATTCTATTCCTCAAAGTCAGCCTCTGTGACATGTATATGCTTAGCCCCTGAGCTTCTGACTAGAGACTTCTCCCACAGTAATACCCATTACACTGTTTCAGCCTTGCCCCATCTCCTCACCACCACAGTGAAGGGATAGGTGATGCACTCTTTCTGTTCCTCAGCTTCTTTTCAATAGCTAAGTGTCTTAAAATCCCTAACCCTGTAAGAGGGAAAGAGGTCAGGATGTGCATGTATATGAGGACAATACACCTCTAAGAACTCCAGTGACTGGTGAATAACTTGCTTTTCTTCTTCGAGTTACTATCCACATATATGTTCCTAACTAGTGGCTGACTCCAAAGCAGTATCTATGTACAGCTGGAGGTGGGCTTTGGAGTCCCTTTCACAAGCTATGATTGACAGATATCACATTCATTCTTGCAGCCTCCAAAATAATGAAGCGGGGGAGTTCCATATGGCTGCTTTTTTGCTGGAGGGGGCATGAACCATGGCTGGCAGCTCCATCTCAATAGTCTCCCAACAAAATTTCACACAAACCAATATCCATTTGGACGGCTGCTCCACTCTTAGTTTTTTCTACAGAGAGCCACAGAGATGTATGAGAAAGGGCTTGGTCCCAAAACATTAGTAAGATAGAATGCTCTTAGTATCAAGCACCTGCTGAAAGAATCCTGCTCTGAAAGAAGGAATTTTAGAAAGACGACCAGTAAAGTTATCTGCTGATTCAGGTGGAATTTGGAGACCATTTTAGGCATGAATTATAGGTCAGTCAAATCTTCAAGAGTACTCCATCTTGGTAATGTATGGAGTCTTCCACAACAACTTGGATCTCACCCATTCTCCTCACTGCAGTAATTACCATAAATGCACGTTCATGGACTAGTGGACCAAGGAGCTTATTATCCTAGGCTTAAAAGACAAATCTATCAGAAAGCAATGGTTAAATTTAGGTCCCACTATGGGTCCCTCATGTAGCAAAAAACCTTAGCTAGGCCCTTGAGGAATCTAAGGGAAACCATATAAGAAAATACAATGAGTTAATCAGTGGAAGACTGGCCAAAATGGCCACCAGATGTACCCAGACTGAGCTCCTGGATAAAGTGAGCTCCAGTTGGTAGTTCAGAATATTCAGGATAGGAAAGTCACCAGGACTGGTGTCTTCAAGTGACATCAGTTAGACAATCTGAGTCATTTTGCTGATTAAGTGCCTATGTGAGAGTCCTGCCTCCATTATTTGAAGATGTGTTTGACTTGGGCAAAACATCCTTATCCCTACCTGCAAAGGCTATTGAGCATGGGAGTTAGGGCTACAGCCTCGAAATCAGAACTTCCTTAATGATGGAGGCTATAAGTGAGAGAGAAACAGTGGAAAAAAATCCTGGTCATACCCAGTTTGCGCTCTCTTTCAGTATCCATTCTCTGCCACTGGGTGACACGGGATACTGGGCAAGATGGATTGATGGTCTGATCCAGAATATGGCAATTCATATATACTGGCATCCTGGCCATGACATGACGGGGATCATAGAAAAGTAAAATAGAAGGAACCTCATGAAGTCATCTAGTCCAGTCTCCTGCTCAAGGCAGGATCATCCCTGACTAAACCTTCCTAGCCAAGCATCTGTTGAAACTTCTCTTGAAAATTTCCAGGGATGCAGATTCCACAACATATCTAGGTTGCCTGTTCCAGTGCTTGACCACCGTGAGAGACAGAAAGTTTCTCCTAATCTACAACCTAAATGTCCTCTGCTACAGCTTGAAACCACCACTTTCAGTCCTGTTCTCTGCAGCCAGAAAATAATTTTATTCCACCCTGTCTATAATTACCCTTCAGGTATTTGGAGATTATTATCAAGTCCCCCTCAGTCTTCTCTTCTTCAGACTAAAGAACCCAGCTCTTTCAACCTTTCCTTATAAGTAAAGCTTTTCAGGCCTCTAATCATTTCTGCTGCCCTCTGCTGGACACTTTCCAATCTGTCCACATCCTTCTTGAAGTATGGGGCATAAAATTGGACACAGTACTCCAAGTGAGGCCTCACCAGTGCTGAATCACTTTCCTTGATTTGCAGTCACTTCCCTTGATTTGCAAGTGACACTCCTGTTAATAAAGCTTAGTATGCTGTTGGCCTTTTAATAACAAGAGAGAGAATACTATTTTCTCATATTTTGCTTACTGTCTATTGTAATCCCCAGGTCTTTCTCTGCAGTACTGCAGCCTAGCCAGTCATGCCCCAAGTCTGTATATGTGCACACAATCAATCCTGATCATTCTGGATCCTAGCTCTACCCTCCGGTGTGTCTGCAACTCCACTCAACTTGGTATTGCTGTAAACTTGCTAAGTATGCACTCCCACTCTGCCCAAATCATTAATGAAAATGTTGAACAACTCCAGACCCAGGAGAGGCCCCTGGGGAACCCCAAGTGATACCCCTTCCCAGGTGATATTGAGCCATGGGTGGCTATTTGTTGAGCACAATAATCCAACCAGTTATGTATCCAGCTTACAATACTTTTGTCAGTTCTATATTTTCTTAGCTTGTTAATGACGATGTTGAGAGAGACAACATCAAAAACCTTGATGAAGTCAAAGAATATCATATCCACAGAGCCTACCACTTTATCATAGAAGGAAATGAGATTGAGCAGGCATGACTTGCTCTTAGTGAATCAATGTTTCCTGCTCCAGATCACCTTTACCTCTCAGTGCTTCATAACAGGATCCTTAAGGACTTGCCCCAAGTTCTTTACAGATATTGAGGTCAGGCTGACTGGTATGTAATTTCCTGGGTCCTCCTTCCATTTGTTAAAGATGGGCACTCTATCTGACCTTATTCAGTCATTCAGGACTTCATCTGTCCTCCACAAATTCTCAAAGAGAATAGCCAATGCCTCTGAAATTACCTCAGCCAATTCCTTCCATAGCCTAAAGTGCATCCAATCCAGCCCTACCAATCTGAAAGCATCTAGCTTCTCTAAGTAATTTCTAAACTATTCTAACTTATTCTGCCACTACGCTAGGCTGTTTGTCTGCTTCCCTATTTTTGCTGCCAAGCACACTTGTCGTCTGGTAGTTGCCCCTATTTGTAGACTGAAGTAAAAAAAAGCACTAAATACTAGAGGCTTATCTGCATCATCTGTAACAACATTGCCTTCTGCATTCTGTAAGGAACCCTTGATTTCTTTGGTCTTCCTCTTATTATTCATATACTTCTAGAATGCCGTTTTATTGTCTTCTATGCCCCTTACCAATTGTATCTCAAATTGTTCCTTATCCTTCCTAATTTTCTTCTTGAACTGCCAGGTGATATTCTTATACTCTTCCCTAGTAATATGACCACATTTCCACTTTTTCTAGGATTTTTTTTTTTTTATTTTCAACTCATTAAAGAGACTGCTGTCTAGCCCAGCATCTCTCCTGTTGCACTTCCCATTCTTCCACTGCATCAGGATAGCTTGCTCCTGTGCCCTTTTAATATGGTCTCTTTAAAGTACTGCTAGTTCTCCTGGACCCCTTTTCCCCTTAGACTTGCCCCCCAAGAGATCCTGCCCATGAGTTATCTAAAGTCTGCTTTTCTGACATTCAATGTCTTTATTCTGCTGCTCTTCTTTTTCCTACCCTTAGGATTTTGAACTCTTATCATTTTATGGTCACTGTCACTCAAGTTACCCTCTACCTTCACATTCTCAACATGCTGCTTGCAAACAGGGAGGAAGAAATTTCCCCCAAGTTGGCCTGTCTACCATCTGTATCACTAAGTTATCCCCAACACACTACAAGAATCTGCTGTACTGCTTATACACTTTTGTGTTTCCCCCCCAGCAGATGTCCTGGTACTTCGAGTCACCCATGAGAACCAGAGCCTGCAATTTGGAAACTTCCAGCAGTTGTTTAAAGAAGGCATCATCCACTTCCTCTTGGCTTGGTGGCCTATAGAAGATGCCTATAGAAGATCTCCTTTATACAAGGCATTACTTCCTCTTTTCCTTCTCCCCACCACACTATCCTTCCAGAGTTACACCCATCCATGACAGCGTTCCAGTCATGGGAACTACCCCACCTCCATAATCCCAGTTGTACCATAATTCCACGGTTGTACTAGGACCTCCAGCTCTTCCTGTTTTACATCCCATTCTTCCCACATTAGTGTATAAACATCTCAGGCATCTGAGAATACCGGTAAGGCTTTCACTGCTGCTTCCCTTTACCAAGTTTTTATTCAGGTCCCCTGGCTCTTCATCTGCCTCTAGACTTTTTTCTTCATCCCTTGGTGAACCTAATTCAAAGCCCTCCTTGCTAGGTGAGCAATTCTGTACATAAAGATACTCTTCCCTGTCTTTGTCAGGTGGACCCCATCTCTTCCTGGCACTAACTCATGGTTGAAGAAGCCAACACCCTGCTGGCAACACCCTCTATGCAGCTACATGTTGCTTTCCAGGATGCATCTGCTCCTAACCAGGCCTCTACCCTTCATCTGGAATGATCAATGCGAATGCCAACTGGGCCTCTATTCCCTTCACCTTGCACCCAGAGCCATGTAGTCACTTCTAATTTGCTCAAGGTCATCCCAACAGTAACTTTTGTGCCTACCTGTAAGAGCAAAATGGCATAGTCGAATGAATGAGCCTCAGCAACCTTTCTGTGACATCTCAGACACAGTGTCATGGGAGAAACAAACCTCCTGATCCAACAGGATGCAGATCAGAATGAAGCACCATCCCTTTGTCCTGAGTTTACAGTTACAGAACCTAAGGCAAGGTCTTCTGACTCAACACCAACATGAGTAGAAAGTCCTGGTACCTGAACGGTGTTGGCCAAAGGCTACCAATATCAGACAACCCAAGCCCTGCCAGACCTTGTTCATTACCCAAGAAATCAGAGACATGAATTGAAGGCATACAGATGAACTCCCAAACAAGGGACTGGAACTGGGAAGGAATAAAAAAGGAAGAGTGTATTGAGGTTTCCCCTGAAAAAGAAGAATCAGCGCTTTTGGTTGACCTCAGCTTCAAAGAGGTGTGTATCTTAGTAGCCCCATTACACAGGGAGGAATGGGAGGATCAAGTCCTCAATCATGCACTCACAATTTAAAAACATGACTACTGAGATGACCTACCATGATGTTCTGAAGTTCTGAGATGGGCCTGGCAGATTGATACATCTGCCACTAGAAGCTCCTAAGTCAGAAACAGCCTGCTGCTTCATTAAGGCAAGAGCACTTTGAACCACTAGTTGTTTTAGTAAACAATAGTGGTGGTATCTGTCAGGAATTGGAGTTAACAGCCCTTAATGGGACAGAGAGGCCCTGCCAGCTAACCATACTGTTCTGAACTGCAGGGCATTATTTGGAGCTTGGCTATCTCTGGTGTCTAGAGGCCCTGCACGTGGACATGGTCAATATGCACCCTTCATTTCAAGGAAAAAACATCCATTTCCTTTGACCCACTTGGAAGTGAGAGAAAGAAAGGTATGCTTTTGCATATAAAGAGCACATCCAGATGTGTAGGCACATGTGGTTTGTGGTTCCACAAACCTCTTTGTGGCACCATAAAATGCACGCAGTACATGTTAAACTGGGCATGGCACTGCTAATTTGCAGCATGGGCAACATTTGTTACCACGATTTTCCAGTAGCAAAAAGAAACATGGGAAAAAAGCACACAAAAATAGTGTGCACCAGGACAAACGCAGAGATGGAAGCAGGTAGCCCAGGGCTTCCTGCTCCCACACCTCTGTGCACTGTGGAGCTCCTGCACTGGGACACGGTCTGCCTCGAGATGGAAAAGCAGGCAACTGTGGGCTCGCTGTTCCCTTGTCTCTACATACTTCAGTGTAGGGGCTCTTTTCCCACACTGAGGCACGTGAATATGGAGGAGCAGCCAGACCAGGACTGCCTGCCCCACCCAACTCTGCGCATAGCAAAGCTCCTTTGCTGAGGCACACTGCACCTCAGCCAGCTGCTCCAGGCAGCCCTGGGCTGGCTGCTACCCCATCTCCACATACCTTAATGTGGGAACTCCGCTCTACAGCTGGCTGGGTCACAGTGTGCTTTGAGACAGGGGAACAGGCAGCCCTGGGAAGTGTGCTTCAGTGTGGGGGCTCCACAGTGTGTGGCGACAGGAGAGCAGTCAGCCCTGGGCTACCTGCTCCTCTGTCTCCATGCGCTGCTCCCCCGCTGGCAGGGATGCAGGGTGCCTCAGCTAGCTCTCTTCTCCTCCCCCTGCCTCCCCGCAGTGAGTACTTTCATAGGCTACAGCCTACTTCATCAGTCCATTCATTGGATCTGACAAAGCAGGCTGTTGCCTACAAAAGCTAATGCCCTTCTGAACAATTTAATCTTTAAGGGTGCTTGTACATGCAACAAAATTGTCCTTTAAAGTGGCTTAATTCCCCTTTTGCATCGCTTTAATGGTGTTGCTGTTTACACATTCGGCAGCATATTCCGCTTTAATTTCATGACATTGTACATGTTCGGTGGCATATTTCTGGGCCCGCCAGAGAGCACATGGGGGGGCTCCCCCCACGCCTCCCCCCCACAACTTGGCAATCAGCCACAGGGGTACCCTGGGTGCTCTCCCCCAGACCCAGGAGGCACCAGTCACCAAGCCAGGCGGATGCAAGCGGGTCCCCCAGTGCACTCCCCAGCAGACCCAGAAGTGAACCAGAAGTGCTTCTGGTCCACTTCCAGGTCTACTGAGTGTGCTGGGGACCCCCCATACTTCTGTGGGACACTCCATGCACCCCAGCATCTCAGCACTCAGAAGCCTCCTGCTACCTTGAGGTACGTAAAAAAAACATTTAAAGCTATGTCTATGTCCAAATAGCCAAATCTTTCCAAATAGATTTGGAGGGTTCCAATTCAGTTTGGACAGATTACAGGGTCTTCTGATTTGATTCGGATTTGGAGACTTGGCCACTGAATTGGGCTGAATCTTCGCCAGATCAAATCAGGGGTTGAAGCTTTGCACAGCCCTAATAAATATGGATCTCAATCTGCCAAACAAAATGAGGATGACTGCATAGGAAATGGTGTAGTTTCTGAGCATGCTTGGCTGACCCTCCACCAGCTTAGAGAGAAACTCTGGGATTTTTGTACACACACAGGCAAATAGTCCAAGACCTGAACCAAAGAAATGTTATGCTATTGCATGGATTTGTACTAAGCCCTTCACCACCACGTTAACAACCCACTATAGTCTGCCCGAGTAGGACCTAGAGGCTTACTGATGTTACATTCCAATAAGTTATTGGGGCTTAATGCCCCTAGTGTGGAATTCTGTTTTTTCAGCCATCTATTGTGGCCGGTTTTAGTCATCTGCATGGCATTTTTCATAGATTTCATAGACATCAGGGCTGGAAGGGACCTCGGGAGATCATCGAGTCCAGCCCCCTGCCCAAAGGGCAGGAAGTCAGCTGGGGTCATAGGATCCCAGCAAGATAAGCATCCAATTTACTCTTGAAGGTGTTCAATGTAGGTGCTTGAACCACCTCCAATGGCAGACTGTTCCAGACCTTGGGGGCTCAGACAGTAAAGAAATTCTTCCTTATGTCCAGCCTGAAACGGTCTTGCAGGAGTCTGTGACTGTTCGACCTAGTCATCCCTTGGGGCGCTCTGGTGAACAAACGTTCCCCCAGATCCTGGTGGTCACCCCTGATAAACTTATAGGTGGCCACCAGATCACCCCTGAGCCTGCGCTTTTCCAGGCTAAAGAGTCCCATGGCTCTCAGCCTATCATCGTAAGATCTGTTTTGATGCTTATGTGCAGGTAACCACTTCATTTCCTAGCTGTGTGGACACACAGCGTGTGATGCACATACATGCAGATTGAGCTATGCACTGGCTATGTATGTGTCTGGCCACATGCTGATGCATACCCATATCTAAAGTCCAAATACATAGTCAATCTGAAAGGTATGACTAGCCTGTGTTAGACCACAGTGAGCAAAATATGTACCACAAGCCAGATCCAGTCTACCAACGATTTGATCCAACCCATAAGTGGACAGCCACCAACTAACTGGATCTGGCCCAAGGGCAGCCAGCAGCTCTGGTCACCACATAGTGCCAGGTGGGGCAGGTGGGACTGCTTCTGCCCAGCAGCATCAGGCATCAGTTGTGGACCTAGGCAGGGCATCTGCCACAGCAGGTGGGCAGCGGCATCAGCTGTAGACACTGCCAGTAGGTTCAGGAGTCCCAATGCAGAACTTGCCAGTGGTATCCACAGCTGACGACTCTACCTTCCCAGTGCAGTAGAAGCTCCCACCTAGAGCCCCAACCTGAAACCTGCCAGCGGCATCAGAAGCTGCTGCCATGCCAGGTAGGTGACAGTGTCAGCTGTGACACAGGTGGCAGATTCCACGTCCTCCCCTCCATGGCAGCAGTGCCTGCCAGGACCACCCAGGTGGGCTGCTAGTGGGCCGGGTTCTGCCTCGGCTCAGAAGCAGCACCTGGCCCAATCCAACTGTTCCCTGAACCCACCAGGACAGCAGCACCTGATAGGCTTCCTGTGGGCAGGTTCAGGGAAGAGTTGAATTGGGCCGGGTGCTGCCTCTGAGCTGGGGCAGCACCCAGCCCACTAGCAACCTACCCAGGTGGCCCTGGGGGGGCACTACTGCCTCAGAGGGAAAGATTGGGGCCCCCCCACAGCTCAGGGCTATTCAACCCACTAGCAACTCACCCCCTGGCTATGGAAGAGGCAGGTAGGCTCTACTGAAAGGAAAAAAAAAAACTACCAGGCCCCTTGCTGTTTCTGCCTTAAGCAGGCACCTGCTGGAGACAAACGCAGCAACGGGCCCCATTCTTTTTTTCTGTGGAGTCAGCCCACCTCTCCTGTGGCCAGGGGCCACATCAGCTGCATCACTGCAATTTGCAACACTACAAACTAAACTACATCTGGATGTAGTTTAGTTTTCAGTGATGCAAACTCATCTAAGACCCCCAAAACTGGTGTAGGTGTAATATGTGATGCCATTAAGCCTCACAAATTACATTTTCATCATATGTACATCATGGCAACTGTCACATGTACAAACACCCTGTGTCTCCAACTCCCCAGCAGAGGATGCTATCCATCACAGCACAAGTCAGATATATGCCAGGCCCTTCTCTCAAACTCCTTTTGAAGCTGGCCTCCTAGGTAGCTGCAAGAGGGAGATATGTAGGGCCAAAAGGCAGCTAGCTATTCAGAAAGTCTACTGCTCAATGAGATGGTTGCTAGCTTTCAATGCAGGTTCCAGCCTATAGTCCATGCAGACCTTTTTCTCAGTGAAGCAGTAGCTTTAAAAGAAACAGCAGGGAGGAACTTGGATAACATCTGACCTGTGGCATAGCAGTTAGAATGTTATTACTTGGGGGAACAGAGGATGGCAGGAGCAGGATATCTTGCCTCCCAGGTGAGTGCCCTAATGACTCAACTACTGGAACTAATATACAGAAGGATTCTCCACCCCCATTTTGTTCCTAGGGTGCATGTGCCCAGGTATTTGCATATGTAGGCATCTACAGGTACATATTATGCATCCAGGAACAGAATGGCTACCTGCATAAAAATGCAATGTAGATGACAGAAAATAAGCTGAATTTGACCCTGAAGTGAACCAGCCACTTCTTAAGGATATGCCGACTGCAGCTTACTACCTTTAAAAATCCTTTATTAGAGTCCATAAATGGAACCCAATGTTGCATCCATTTTTCTCTATATGTGGGTTCAGCAGTTTCTCCTGGATTAAATTCTGCCCCAGCTGGGAGTAGAACACAGCAAGAGCCAATTTGGTTTCCCTTAGCTGCAACAGGTTAGTTCACTTTCATCACCCTTCCCAAAATGTCATCCTCCTTTGGCTTTAAGAAAAGGACTGGAAGTCTCCTTTACCCTCTTTCTATAGCCCAATGGCCAGTGTGTCATAATATATTATGTGATGCACAACAGACCAACCTCCCCAAACAGTTTTGTCTAGCATCCCCACTTGTCCTGAATTTATGGCCCATTCTATATAATCAGTGATTGTTCACAACACTCTGTTATTTTTAGCACGCATCATTCATCACCTGAAACAAAGGTCCAATTTCACCTTTGTTTATACAGTACAATCCTTATAGTCATATAACCCAATCCTTGTACTTGATGCATTTCCCTAAGGTACCCAGGGAATTAAACTATACAACAGTGACAGCAAATAGAAAACATTTACATGTATACAACTATTTATCCAGAAGAATCCAAAAGCACTGTACTGTCTTTACCAACTCTGTGTGTGTGTGTGTGTGTGTGTGTGTGTGTGTGTAAATATATAATATGGGCCCTTTCACACTCTACCAGCATGCAGGTTTCTCTGGAGTGGAATGCAGCAGCTGTTTAAGCTGTTAGGTTTTTTAAATGATTATTTTTGTTTGTACATTTTGTACAACAGGTGGTCCTTCACTCTCCTTAAGCTCCATCTGCTACCAGTCAAAATCTGCAGCCTAAACAGAGCCTGCAAAATCCTGTACAGATATGGGCATGGCAAAGTTGGGGGAGGTCACCAACTTGTATAGTGTCCTTGTGACAGGAGTAGTCACGTGAAATGGATTTAAAGTGAATTCCTCATGAAGACTGCTAAACACGGCCAGACTCTGTGGTTCTTTCGGAGCTCTGTCTTTCAAGCTAACTAAAATCACTACCATACAGGATTTCCACAGAGTCAGCGACATGGAATAAGCACACACAGGAAGTACTATATTATTGGAAGCATAGATACAAAATGTCATAGAGTCTGTGTGAAGGATTGAGTGCCTAAGCTCCTCTCCAGGCTGAGTCCACAGTCTGTTTCTGGGTCCATTTGCCTTTTGCAATAGTCAAATGTCATCTTATAGGCATAAAATGCAAATGAAAGATAACGCCAGAGCAATCTGGCTGGGTGTTCCATGCAGTCTGACCAAAGAACTATTTTTCATCCATCTATCCGTCTCTGACATCCGTCATCTGATGTATTAACTGAACCTGTCTCCAGCCTTAGGTGCATTAGGCTGCTGTTTATTATTTGCCTTACATTAAGATGTATAGGACCCAAGTAGTACTGGAGCCTGCTGTACTAAACCGTACCAAATCTAGTCCAACTTTGATTCATATTAGGGCCTCATTGCATAGTCTGCCAGCGTAAAGTAACCTGAAATAATCAAATTCCATTTAAGATGCTTTAATATAGCCAAAGAAAGAGAAAACAGTCTTAGTGTAAATGAGAATCAGACCCATGATAATGAATACGAAATACACAAAAAGTGAGGAAAGTAGCATTAAAACTCCTTTTTACATGTAGGGAACAGAGGCTCAAGGAAATTAAGTGGTTTCCCAAGATCACACATGAAATCTGTGACAGAACTGGGACACCTGAGTCTTGTTCCACTTTCTAAAGGACAAGGCCTGCTTCCTTCTCCTCCCACATTAAATTTTAAAGGATGCTCATATAAGGATCCAATCAGTGAGAACAATGAAATTCACTCAGTGAATCAGTAATGCAAGCAGAAGACTAAATGGATGCCCCAAAGCATATGTTGTGGCCTGATCATACATATATCTATTTCATAAACAATAAGAACAAGAGAAGACAAAGACCACTGTTGAAAAACTAGCCACTGAGGTCAGAAAAGTGTGTGGCAAGTGACCAGCAGTGCTCCAAGTGGCTTTTCAGGATGGGATGTATTTGCAGCCTTTATTTTTACCCAGTCCCACTCTCAGGAAAACTGAACCCATAAACCAGTCAATAGGCACCTAATTGAGGTTATACACCAGGCCATCCCATCAATTTGACATTAAGCCAGTGATTCCCAAAGGGTGTGCGAGGGTGGAGGAAGCATGCCATGAAAAATGATGCTTTTTTGTTGTTATGTTTTAAGATGGGGGGGGGCAGCATGTGTATAGAGCAAGGCACAGTAGTGTGTGTCATGGCCATGTTCCTGGGTGCTGCAGCTGGGGAGCAAGGGGCTGGGAAAGGCACTGGCTGGACCTGACATCTACAAACTGCCACCTGCCTGCACTTGAGGGACATGGCCATGCCAGGCACATGGGCACTCCAAGCTGCACTCTGCTGCGTCCTGCTCTGCACACACTGGGGGCCCCACTAGGCACGTAGATGCAGGTCCCCCCTCCCCTCCCAGGACCATCTGGTAACAGGCAGCCATGGTCCTCTCTCCTGGCCCCTGCCCCCCATCCCACTGAGCTCCCAACAAGGGTCTTTGCACCACCTCTCCGCTCCTGCCATGCCTGTACCCCATGGCTTTCCAGGGCAGTGCAAAGCTCGTTCACAACCTCCCCCTCCCCCACAGTCCCTGGGCACACTGCAGAGTGGCTCTGGGCACCCTGTAGAAGAAGCTGTCCTGCTTCAGCTGGACACCAGTACCTCCCCACATGGAGGGCTTTCCCTATTGTGCTCATGCTGCTGCTGTCACTCCCAGCCCCACTTTCCTGGTCTGTGGCACATCAGCAACTGTGTTCGGCCAAGAATCTGCAAACTGCTTTTGTGCCACCACCACTCCTCTCTGCTTCCCTTTTCCTAATGGTGAAGCGTGCTGCAGGTATCAAGACCCTGGAAAACGCAGCATTACACAAAGTGCTACTATACATGAGTTCTCTCATCTCGCTATTTAGGTAGCTTGCTTTCTTTTATAACTTCTTTAGCAGCATAACCAGTCTCTCCACAAAGGCCTCCAGTATCGGATTTCAGGAAAACTAATACCGCTGAATTAGGGGGGAAAGGTCTCTATCTTTGAGATTCTGAGCATCCTCAGCTGCCATCAAAAAAAATGGAACTGAAGGTCTTCAGTATTTCACCAGACCAGACCACTAAGGAGAAAAGCACAACTAAATGTTCAGTGTAGAAGAAACCAAAAGACTCCAACTAGCCACTAAGGCAGATTCTTAGATGCTGTTATTCAGCACTATCACTTCTTACTCTGAGGTGTCAGTGTAAGAAAGTGGGTTTAAAGGAAATTGTACAAATACATGAGATTTCAGAAAATCTGGACATGGAGCAAGGAAACAGTCATATTTAAGAATCACTAAAGGCTGTCAGCAAAAGAAGAGCAACAATTCTAACAATTGGAGAAACAGAAAGAAAGGAGTATGAAAAAATATGAAAAGTAATACCAGGGGAAAAATGTCCCATCAATAAAAGAGGTCAGAGTTTAAATGGACAACAACTTTAATATGGCTAAGAGACTGAAGCATACAGACTGAAAAAGCCGTGTTTCACTGACTGTCAAGAGTTGGTATAAAACTGAAGAGTGGAAATACTTTGAAAGACAGAAAAACTAAAAATGAATGAACTAAGAGACCAGACATTACGTTCATTATATGCTGTAGTTTATAGACACGGAGTATTTATTCTTATTTAATGTCTGGTTTTGTTTATAATATGAGATTGGCCTAAACCAAAACGTTGGATCCCAATAACCACAAACTGGCCGAGAGCTTGAAACTAGTTCCAAATCTCATATCTGGCTCATCTTAAGTAGAACACTCAAGTTCTGGGACAGTCTGTTTCTGGATTTTGTGGCTTGGACCTCTCTCTACTAGCCAGAAAAATAATATGGGAAGAAAAAGAAAAACATAAGTCAGCCTACAGCCATTATCTGCCCACAGGATTAATGTTGGAAATTAAATATACTTTCCCTAAACTTAATTTGAAATTCTTGTTTTTAGCTTCAGGCAAACTGAACCTACTATGTATAAGGCATTATCATTCTAGTGGAAATTTAAATCCGTTCCTTACCCTTAGTTACTTATGCTCAAAAAGAATTAAACACTAACATGTAATAAATACTAATCTGAGAAACCCAAATGAAAGGGACACAGTGTATGCATCACCAGATCCTCAGTTGTTCAGAAGTTTCAGAAGATCCAGCTGGTACCCAGTAGCAAAAGATGTCTAATCCCTGCTAGAATCCCACAAAGCTCCTAGCCTCAAGGAAATCAAACTGTGGAACTCCCTGCCACATAGTAGTATACTAGGGAATTTTTCCCCATTTTAAATGTGTTTTCAGGTTAATCAAGTGTCCCCTTTTCACTGTATTATGAAAAAGGATAAAGTAAGCATCTAATTCTCTGTGTACGTATTTCCTTCCTTATCTGATATACCTCTATCAGGTCCTTATTTAAAAGCTTCCTTTCCAGAGTGAACATTCCTAACAACATCTAGTTAGGAATTTTCCATTGGAAATATTATTGTATTGTATTATTGACTGTATTTTTTATGCAGTTAAATATTGGGTGCAAAATATTGATTTGGTAAAAAAAAAAAATCAATTTTCTATTGCAGTAGTTCTCAGCTGGGGTAGTGCAGCATTCTGGGTGCTGTGAGACCCTTTCAAGAGTGTTGTGGCACCAACACCACTACTGCTTCCACAACCAGGTGAAACTGCCCAATGCAGAGCCTGACTGGGAAGCAGCTGTGGAAGGAGTGGGTGCTCCTGCCTATATTAGTTTTATCTGACATGCTTAAGGCAGAAGCACTCAATCCTGCTGCAGCCCTTCCTAGTACCATTTTGCACATCCTCCTGGAAACAGAGGCACAGGGGACAGTTACACGTGGTAGCAGTGCAACAGCCTGGAGAAACACAGGAAACACACAGAAATCTCCAGGTTGCTATGGAACCACCAGGTGGAACCATCTCACATGCCTCTGTTTTCAGGAGAGCCAAGCAAGAGGGGACCAGGAAGGACTGTAACAGGAGCTGGCTCTGCTGTCTACATTAGGTTTACTAGATGAACCCAATGCAGGCAGCAGCACCTGCTCCTGCCATAGCCTCTTCCAGGTCAGGCTCCACACAAAGCATGTAGGATACTTTCACCTCACTGTGATGGTGGTGGTATCCACACATTTAAAATCCCTGAGGTGAGCTGAGGTCATTACAACAGTGGTTCTCAAGCAGGGTGCCAATAAAAGTTATGGAGGGGTGCCTTGAAACTGAAAAGATTGAAAACTACTGTTCTATTAGAACAGCTGAAATTAAATACCTCATTTCACATTGGTTCTACTGAAATGACTTGAAATGTTTAGCTTTAAAATAGTGCAAAAGATATTTTATTTGCCCTCATATTACACTCACCTTTCATCAGAAAAATTAGCCTTCCAAAATTGGGGGGGTGTTTTAAGCAGAGCACCTATTTTGTTTTGGTGTTTTTCTTTTTCTTTTTGTTTTACCCAGACTAGAAGCATGGAGGTGCTGTAAGATGGCTGCTGGCTCTTTTCCTTCTCTTCCCTCTGTCACAGGGCACTAAGGTGCCTATTCCTTTAAGAGCAGAAACTGCCTAGGGAGAGAGCCCTAAGAGCCAAACAGAACCCCCACAGGTGCAGGTTACTATGGCAGCAGGCTAACAAAGGAATTAGCCTGCACCTGCACCTGGTCAGCTGACCGGAAGAAGGCAGGGCCCTGGGCACATATGAACTCAGGGCTGAGACGAGCAGGAGTTCCTTCTCTGGCAGCAGCCAGGGGAAGGAGCCTCCAGGGAAGAATTGCCCAGAGACGCTGCTGGCCACCTGACATGCTGCATATAGGCCTAATGGGGCTCCAGGAGCTCACCAGGTACCCTGGCCTACAAGGCACTTAGTGCTGGGGGGGGGAATGTGACTCTTTTAAAGGGACAGAGCATGCCCCGAACTGCTTGTATTATGTTACAGCCCAGGGATTTATATTTTGGTTCTTGTTTAGAAACCAGTGGACCAGGCCAAGGCTATTGGGGAAGAGGAGGCCTCATTGGGACCACACTACAGTGTGAAGACCACATCATCAGTGGGCCCCGCACCAGTGTAGGTGCAGTGGGACCTGTGGAGAGCCCAGTGATAAAGGAAAGGCTGAGCTGTATCAAGGCCTCAGACGGACAATGTTTACATACCATCTGCGAGGTTAGGGGTGTGGTAAAGGGGCAGTTTTGGACCCTTGCATCTAGTCCATAAGGCTGAGGGTGTCCCGTGAAGCATCCATTTTGAGCAGGACCCAAAAAGGGGTCCAAGAACCCACAGGGTTCAGTGGGGTCCATCAGGACCATGCCCAAACATAAACTCAAGGGCAACCTCCCTATTTATTATAATTACCACCAAGACATGGCAGGAGAGTAAAAGGGTGCCTGTTGGGCAAGATTGGCATGGTCACAGAGCCCTACGGGTGTCACGGCCATCCCTGGGGACCCCACACCATGACAACCTCCAGCAGGGACAGATTCAGGGCTGAGGGAAGAACCGTGCTGTGGTTACTGTCCACTTTGATTTCTCTTCCACCCAAAGTTTAAAACCAACAGCAGAAGTAGTGGCATTTTTATCCAGGCAGTGATTATGGTTTCAATTAGCTTCATGGCTTATGAAAAGTCTACCTGAATCCTGCTAATGGCTTTTTACTCCACAAATGTTAACAACCTATCTCCTTTTAACAGTTTTAATTTGCCACTGACCAAGCTATCCTGCCTTCAGCAACTGTGTTCTCTGTTAACTACTCCTGGTCTCTCTTCTTGTAGTCCACAGCCCTCAAGACTTTTTTGCTCTTTCAAAATTCTAGATCTGCCCATGGAGTCCAGTCTTCAGCAGTGGCTACAGTTTCAACTTTTGGCTTAACAATCAAGATCTGCTCCAAATTCAACAATGAAAAGGTTAAAACTGCAGCTTTTACTTAAGCGGGCATAAATCTGGAAAAGTTTTTTATTTCTTCCATTCTTCCACCTCAAAATAAATCCCAGAAAACAAAGTGCATGTCTTATTTGGGGCATGTGGTATGCAAGAAAATATGGTGTTGAAATGTCAGCCTGTTGCCTTATAGGAATTGTAGTTTGGGCTGCCCATTCTTTCTTATAAATCAGACTTCCTGGAGAGCTATATTTCCCTGAATGCAATGCAGACTTCTTTGATAAAGCTGCCTGGTGCATCCTGGTTGACTGGCTACATTAAAAAAGAGTAAGTGTGGTCAGAGAGCCTACTCACATAGAACAATGTGGGCAGCATGCTCCCAAACTATATCTTCCGATGAGAAGGAAAATGGGAGAATGCCATTTGATTACTAGTAACAAGCTATACTGTTCAGTTAAACCAAAATGAAACTTTCTACTTCAAAAAGGCAGCATGTTTTATTTGATTTTAAAAGTATCAAATGTTTTATTTTGACATTTTTACATCCATTTTTTAGAATTTCTAAAAAAATTTTTAATTTCAACTTTTCATTCCTGTTTGAGATTGAAATAACAACAAAATGACAATTTTGTTCCAAAAGATGGAAATTCTGTGTTTCATTCAGCTGCACTCCCAATCTACCCAGTCT
Source organism: Crocodylus porosus (assembly GCF_001723895.1). Classification (NCBI taxonomy): domain Eukaryota; kingdom Metazoa; phylum Chordata; order Crocodylia; family Crocodylidae; genus Crocodylus; species Crocodylus porosus. The sequence continues at coordinate 9,710,582 of NW_017728943.1, read as the reverse complement.
TTTCTCATAAAGAAATCCTTTTGTCCTTCTAATGCCTTTTGTTTTAGATGGTATGTCTAAAACTATACTTAACGTTTAAACTGGGGGTTTGCCATTGATTTATCTAATGGAATTACACTATGTTCAATAATATTTTTCATCAAGTTTCTAACATTTGTTTGGTTTTTTTATCACCACTGCACACTGAGCAGATGTTTTTACTGAGCTGTTTATAACAATTCTCAGGTATTTTTTTTTCTGGGTAATAAATGAATTTATGCTTCTATCCATTTGTATGAATGTCTTGCCTTTCCTTCAGACCAGACCATCTGTACTACCTGCATCTGACTATATAACAGGCAGAGGTAGCAGGCAGTACAGTGGCAGATAGGACAAATAGCAGAAAACAGAGCACCAGCTTGGACTGGCGTGGGACTCGGGGGAGCACTGAGCTTAATCTGGAGCATACCTGACAAAAAGTTTGGCCCCTACTGTTAATGAGGTATCTAGAACTAAGTGAAACAGCTCTTTGGGGAAAAAAACCATATGAACAGGACACTTCTTATAACTACTTGATACCATGTTCCAAACCTACTGAGGAACACTCGAACTTTTTTGGACAAGACTATAAAGGGAAGGACAAGCCCTTGAATTATGGTGGAAGATGGAACAGCCACATAGACTAAACAGGTTGCAAATAAACTTTACAAGAATATAAGGCAATATTTATTTACTGGATTTATATGTCACCATTCCCCCTAATTTTTTAAAAGGCTCCCAAAAAGAGACTTTAGGACACAGGATCAGAAGGGAATGTGAACCATCACATCATGTCCACTGCTATCATTCACCATGTCATATAAAACATGATTAAACTTGAAAGGAAGTATGAGTTATTCCAGATACTTTTCACTCTTGCCAGCTATCCCCAAAGTTAAATAGCATTAATACAATTAAAAATGTCCCAAACTTTATTAAATGTATCACCAAAAGAAACTCTTGTTTGAATTAGAATATACATTACATGAAATCTGACCACAGAACTAATAGAATAGGGTTCTTATCACAGTGTTAAATTAAAGCATAAGATAATACGTTCGGCGCACAGACCCAGACATAAATTATATCCTCCCTAGCTGAGTACTACCAAAACATACTTCACCGTCACCTAAAATTAACCAGTATCTCAGTCTTCAAATGTTCAAGGAACCTGTTGAGGTTAGTAAAAAGGACAATTAAAGTCTCAAAACATGTTAAAGCTACAAAAGCTTTCAAAGCAGAAAAGCCCACCAGTCACTTCACATGCACAGAGTTTAAAACTGACTGAAAGAACAAAAGCCAAGGGCAGTGGTACCAAGGATTGGTACTGGAAAAGGATTTAAAGCTCTTCACCAGCAAACTAAAAAAAAGATGTAAACAGCAACTTGACTGCATTTGCAGTTAATACAAGATTAGAAGTGGCGTGCTGTGATGATAGGGAAATAACAAAAAGGACTTACCAAAGACAGGTTAGAAGAGTATACAGAAAATGAGAGTGTGATTAACTTTGAAAAATGAAAGAAGGGGAAGATATTTTAATGGGAAGAGGTAAATGCAAATCCATCATAGTGGAAAATATTGGACGTGACAGTGGATAGAACCTTTAATACAGAATGACTATTGACATAACCCAGCGTGACTTTGGCTTGTATGTACAGTATAGCAAAAATACATCAGAGGGAGGACCTGCATATTTACCTCAGGTGACACAGGAATGTGAGATGCCTTAATTAGCTATTTGCCTTCCTCTGTAGTATAAGAAATAGTCCTCTTCCTGAGATCCTCTGAGTGTATATTAATGAAGAACTTTCCTACATTGTCAGTGTCCAGTGCAGGACAGGACAATGGAAACAGCAGGAGGGGGGAAATCAGGATGTAGTAAGCATGTCTTCAATCTTGTTTCTTTCACAGCAATGGGACAGCATATAGCCCTCTGGTCAAACCAGGTTCTCATTTCCTGAGCCCAGAGCCATCCCTTGGGGGGGTGGGGAATGAATCAGGATGACCACCCTGGGTCCCATGTTTTGGTGGGGGCTGCAGAGCTGGGTGGAGAAGCCGTAGCCCCTCCCGTGTTCGGCGGTGGCTGCAGCATTTGTGGTTTTTCCTGCCCCCCGTCCTGTGTGGTGAGACTTTCTTTAAATGTGTTCCAGCCAGAAATTCTGACCACCACCCCTCCCCTCGCATCTGGTGCGCCACAATGTTCATTTACCCATGTAAGTGTGCCATGGGACAGGAAAGGTTGGGAAACTCTGCCCCAGTCCATGCCCTGCCTTTGAAGGGGCCCCATAGGCCCTGCGCAGTAAGGGGACCCCTCACAGGCTGATTTGCCCCGGGCCCTGCACCCCACTAGGGATGACTGTGCCTGAGCCAGTCCTATGATAGGCAGTCTTTCCCCATGCAGCCCTGAACAGACTGGATCTGAAATACCATGCTCAGTTTGAGCACTTTGATACCTCACAGATATAGAAAAACAGGAAAGAGTTCAGAATAGAGGAACACCACAATGGAGCGTCTGAACAAACTGATTTGTGGTGAAGGATTTTAAAATAAATCAATATGTACAGTGATGCACAGATACCCAAGAGTGTAAGATTACCTTGTACAAATATCTATAGAATATAAGCAACAATGATGGAGGCCATGAAGGCCAAGAGTTTTTTTAAGAATGTTCAAAATGCATAGTTAAGCAAAGTAAAGGATTGCTGAACCAGCAGCTCTCACAGGCTTTACTGGGGTATCTTCATAAAACTGAAGAATCAGTCCCAGTTCATGTGTTCTTTCTTTCCTCTTTAATGGGACACCTAAGTGCTGCCTGGATGGCTTTATGTGGCTTAGCTTTTTATCTTTTGTTTAACAAATTGCTTTCAGCTCAGGATCTCAAGCCAATGTTCTGGCACCCTGTGCCACCTGCAATCCCACACATCCATAGGCAGCCACACACATTCTTTTAATGACATTTTGCATCATTCTATTGACTTTGAATGAGCTTCTCTGCAAAACATAACAATGCCTCACAGAAGCCTATATAAATATGCTCTTACTTAAACAAGAGATGCACCCACATGCAGACAAATGCATCTATTCCAATATCTGGCAGTCACAAGCTAAATCTAATAACTCCAAAGGTTGAAATTTGACCTCCCATGCACTTTGCATATACATGCATTTGTAAAGAACCTAGTCCTTCGTGATCTAGTGAAAGAAGTCTTTGCTCTCATCTTGATATTCACCCACAAGCACATCCAAACACAGAGAGTCAGAGTTTACCTTCTGCCCCTCCTCCAAGGACTCATCCAGGTGTTTGAGCACCACAGAGGTGTTCAAATCCTCAGTCATATCTGCACCCAGAATATACATCTATATTTACTGATTGCTGGATGTCAGAAATGGATTTTAACCCAGGACAGATTAGCAAAGATATTTGGAGGGTTTTTGCCTTCATCTGTACTGTGGCCTACTTCTTGGGCGTATTATATCTAAAAGTCCCCTAGGGGCATAGGTGGTATCCTTGTCTCTCTTGCTCCTTCCTCTGCCACACTGAAGTTCTCTGCAGCCCTGTTTTGGGGCTTTTTCTATTAATAATCCCAAATCTGTTATAGGGCATTAAGAGGTGCTTGGTGGCTTGTGATGAGCTAGAAAGAATGTTTAGTCCAACAAGGTCCCAAGAACATCTATAACATGGTTACATGCAATTGAAGGGACTGGACTCGATTTTTCAAGTAGTTCCATCTAGTTCCTTCCTTCTCCATGTTCCAGTTAACACCATTATGAAAGTCAGTGGACCCTAAAAATCAACCTAAACTACAAGTGGTTGTGGTATTAAACCGTATTAAGAAGTGTCCAAACTAGGTTCTGAAAAAGTGGGAATTGCCCTGAGCAAGCAGTCAACCAATCAGCTCAGAAAGAAAACCTCATGAAGGCAGACAGTTGGAGCAGAGGTGTAAACAACAGGGCAGAAGAGCTACCAGTTCAGTGCCCCACCCAGAGCAGCCTGAATGCAAAAGGTAATGCATGGGGTGCATCACTCATTGTCCTCCTCTCAGACCAAGAAACAGCATTGTTAAGTCTGAGTCCTCCAAGGAACCAAGCCCCATGCAGGGTTCCCCTCTCTTGCTAAGGTGACAGATGGCAAGGCCCTCCCCACCCCCACTGGGTAGCAGGACACATGCTCCTCTCACTCTCAATGAAATATGATCTACAATGCTCCCCTGGTCCATGAAGGAATATGATCAAAAAACATTCCCATCCACTAAGGGAAACATGTTCTACTCTCCTCTGCAAAAGAAGGCACAATACTCTGCTCTCCCACAAAGCACATCACTACCACACATGGTAACATGGTGCCCTGGGCCCCTCTACAGCATGACATAATTGCTGTATCCCCACATCACCATGTACCATACACCAAAGCAAATTACACAGCAATAAGTGCTGTCAGCCAAACACAGAGAGAGCAAAGGAGAATGTGCACTGGGCAGTGCTTTTAGGCAGCTGTTCCTGCCATTCAGCTAAGAGATTGTTTTGTTTGCTGTTTTGTTGGGGTGGGGAAAAGTTTTCCAAACCATGAAAATTCAACAAACCAGAACTCACAGAGGCTATGACTTAAGCAAGACTGTGTTTGGAGATATTCCAGTCCAAGCTCATGTTCAGCTGCAGGGGGGAAATGATGATTGGTTCTTGCATGAGTGCTTGGGGGAAGAGAGAAAAAGCTTTCCTGGGTTCCCCCCAACACACAAGGGCCCCTGAAGGCTGTTCCTGTATTCAGTAGGGTTATACCACAAATAGCTGCAAATTAAGGGTGGGGAGAGGAGGCATGTCTATGGTCACTATTCTGTAAAATTGCATGGGAATCCCAGCAAACACTGGCTGTATTGTCCTCTGAAGGGATGGTGGAGCTTGCACACTCCCTGTGTGTGCTTGGAAGTGTGGGGAAGGATGAGTCCTTGAGGCACAATCATTCCTGGACCTGCCCTGTGGAAGAATGACCCCACCCTTCCCCTAGCAAGAGCACTCTTTCCTGGCACAACATGACCCAAAGATATCATGAGCAAGCGCTGCCTGAATGGGAAACAATGTATTGACATGCATCGTGGCCTTTTGGCTCAGATCAAGAGTAGTCTGTGATTATCTGGCAAGGGAAACACCGTGACCATGGAGGCGGTCTTCCTAGCCACACGGGGAAAGACTGCTTTCCTGACATGGGGATAATACCTGCCAACATAGGCGACTGGTAGGGGGTGCACGGGGGTGCACATGCCACCCCTCATGGGGCCGGTGCCCCCCTGACAGGGCCGCTGCCATCAGCGGCTTCTGCGGGGGCTCCCCCAGATTCACAAGGCACCAGTCACTCATGCCTGCCAAACTATTGTATAGCAGACCTCCCCCTTAGCTGCTGGAATGTGAAGGTCTTGGCTTTAAACCCACTTTATGGAAATGGGAGACTCTTCCCTGGGTTGCCCCTGGGGCCTGAAGACTGAGGCCAAGCAAAACTTGGGGACATCTGAACCCCAAGCTTCCAGGCTTGGGCCTGCAAGTAGGATCCCCGCCAAAGGTTTTGGGAACAGCTGAAGCCTCAGATGGGGCTGGAAGATGTTTGCCAGTAGTAGGGTTCTGAACTGACTCTTGGATTTGGAATTTGTTTTTGGCTAATTTGCCATGGAATATAGAAAATTTATAATAATAATAAAAAAAAACTCCAGTCCTAAAATACACTTGCTTCCTTTAGACATAACTTGGTCCTAAAAGACAACTCATTGCCAGATATTCAGCTGATGGTGGCTGGTGTCATTGAAGTTATGCTGACTTACAGCATCTGAGAAATGTCCCACTAAATTCTGATACAATCCCCAACAGTTCAGCTGAAACCAAAGCCATAAAATTCACCCTTCAGCAAGTCACTCCTGAGATAGAGTCCCAAGAACTATCAGTAGTACTGGATGTTGAAACAGAATATCTCACAGATTAATCAAATACCATAGTTCCAATCCCAAAAGGTTAAAAAAAACAGGGTACAGGTACATTAAAATCCTGAGACAGGTCAAGAAATCCTGTTTTGGGGGTTTTTTAAAGATAGATTATGAGTTTTTGGTCTGCTTTCTAATTCTTTAGCTCTTGCTGCCCACAAATTTATGATGAGTGAGGTGAGTTAGCAGCCTCCAGGGGCACCTGCCACCTCATAAATGCTAATGCTACATCTTTGAATTTGGGATTTGCTTTCTGTAGAATGAAAGGCCATGCCTGCTTAAGCTCTGAAAAGGTCAAGACTTCTACCCTTGATGGTACAGTGATGCCATCTCTCAGCAACCATTTGTTAACTTCTGGAATAAGTATCTTCACGATTCCTCTCATTCTGTCCCTACATGTGAGGAGCTCCTTGTAACCATCTAGAATACTCATTGCCCTTCTTCAGATCCCACTCTGAACTCTCCTCTGCTGTGAGGCTTAGGAAACATTTAGCCAGGACCTGGCTGCTGATGTGCCTTGGAACTGCCTGTTTTGCAGGTCATAATATCTCAATGCTTATCTACTTGGAGGACTTTACCAACATAATTGCACCAGTATAATTATACCACCATAGCTACAGCCATACAGCTCTCGAGGTGGCCACTGTCAGCTGTAAGAACAGTACTTCATTTGATTTAGTTTATGCCACTTTTGACAAGATAATAAACACAGAAACTGCAAGTGCAAGGCAGTACCCATGGAAAATCTTAACATCCTGCTGACCTCCAAAGTCCATGCCCCTTCCCACCCTGAATACTTTCATTCAGGGGCAAAATCCTCTAACGTGCTTTCTGCAGTTCCAACCTGATGTACAAAATTCTGCTGCAGTCACTAGGTCTACCTGAAGCTCTTGTCTGGCTGCAACTGGTGTTCTCTCTGCACAGGCGTCCACAAAAATGAGAGTAGAAGAGAGGCCTTTCTCCCTACCAAAACACATATGTAAATGCACACACAGCTTCATCCCTGGCACATAAAGACTACCTGAAGTTCAGTGAGAGGAACAGTGAGTAGGTTATATAAACTCTCCTTTCCAACGACAGCATAATTCACTCAAACACAAAGACTATCATAAGGCTGCGAAAGGGGTAATGTACCCTCCTAATCCAACCCCAGGAAAGAAAGAGAGACAGTGGGTGCATCTACATGTGCAATTAATGAGAAGCAATAAACTCCACAGTTTATTACCTCAGAGTTTATTGCCCCTGGTCGCACCAGTTGAACATGTGTTCAGGATTGCAGCCCCCACACTGAAGTACCCTTTTGCCACATCCAGCCCCTCCAGCATCTACACACATGCCACTGCTACATAAAAAAAAATACAAGTACTATCCTGCTGTGGAGTTAATTAGTACACTCCAACTTGATAGGGGTGTAGATGCATGACATTCACTAATTAGTTTACTCCACAGTAAATGTCTCCTGTAGATGTGCCCAGTGACAAAGAAACAAGCTAGGAGAATGGTTCTTAATCTTTTTAGGCTTGAGGCATCTATGGTTAGACTCAAGGCACTCCAAAAATGTCAGCCCCTTTTAATTTTCTTGTTTTTTGACTACAGAAAATAATAGCGCATTTCTTCAGTTACAAAAAACCTCAGACCATAAAAAGGCAGAATGTTTTTAATGCTATGAATATCTGTTTGAAATCTCTGGGCTTACCTTGTTTGCACACCTCGCAGTGCTAGTATTGTGTGGCACCCCACAGCACCTTGGTTGAGAATCACTGGTCTAAGGGAAAAGGAACATGGGAGTCTGTGGCAGGGCACTGTCAATGCCTGTCACTTTAAGGTCTAGTCCAGGGACATGGCAGGTGCCTGAAGAGGGTTCCCATTTAATGTTCAGCTCTCTGTGCTGAGAGGGGAGCAGTTTGAAACCAGCCAGCAAAGGGAAGAATATCTCCCTGATGAGCTCTATGGGCCAGGAACAACTTGGAAGTATATGAGCTGGGGCTATAGGGAAGGAGGAGGCCCCAGGTCCTGGTCATAACCTAAAACTGTACCCTGCCTGGGTAGGGACGCCTGGTGGGACTACCAGTGGCACAGCAGTCCCAGGAAGTATCAGGACCACAAACCTCCCTGGTGAAAGAGGGGTAGGGAGTACCTAATAACCCCCAGGCCCTGCACAGTCCTAGCTGGGGAAAGCCCAGATCTGGGAGATCTTTGAGAGGCCTGAAGCTCACTTGATCCAGTGGAGTTGTGAGGGAGAGAAGGCAAGTTGCTCAGACCTGACTGGATGGACCCTCGAGCTGGTCCATGCTGAGGCCAGGACCTGAAGGGAGTCAAAAGGGCCAGGGGCACACCACGAGGGATGCCCAGAGCAAGAGGCTCAGGATTCTAACTGGCCTGAGGACTGGAATGGACACTGTCACCAAGCCCAGTTCCCTGCTTTTGCAAGCATCCATGTCACACAAACCTATTTCCAATCAGCTAAAACTTAAAATCACAGGACCATTCCTGGTTCTACCTGGTGAAAAATGTAGCTCCATAAAAAATGACAGCTCCATTTTTATCCTTCATAAACAATTTGTTGAGAAAAAGAGGGTAACAAGATAGTTTGGTACCACCAATCACTTACGCATAAATACAATATACCAGCATGTCACTCTGCTGTTCTGCCCCAGATAAAGCAGCAATGAAAGTGTCAAAATTAGATATCACCCCAAAACAATTTCAGTGGAACAGTTTTAATCAAAAAATACCATTTGGTCAAAATCAAAACACTGCATAGGGCATGTCAATATAGACAAGAATTTCTATGTGAAAATGTCATCCTTCAACTTTTCAATTTCCTTGTTTCATTTTTAAAATGTAACAACTCTTCATTTTGACATAGCACAGGATTTCATCTCAACCTTATTCCTTCAGTTCACTGTGATTCAATATCTGTAACATTATATGTTCTATGTATTATGCATACTGACCCATGGAGTACAGTGGCACAACGGGTACCAAACTGAACAGCAAGGATGAGTTGGACCAACTCTGGTCTATAAAGGAAAACTGAACAGCTCTCACTGACTCTCCACCATGGCCCACTATTTGGTGTATACTTTATTACATTATCTTCCATATTAGAGTGGGGGAGTGTGTTCGCCTCATAAAGTATGAAAATGTAAGTGCAATTCTGCTCTGAAAAACCCAAATTAAGAATGGTCTCAAGGGGATCCCACATATTGTTGCTCAGTTACTTCCAAACCAAACCAATTACATTTAGAAGCAAAAAGACCATGCCCACTGCCAGCCTTGTGAGTTGATTTTGGGATTTGAGAGTCAAGCTGGGACATTCATCTCTATTAATAAAGATTTTGCAACTGGGACTTTGGTAACAAGTGCTTTAGTGAAATGTATATGTTTATTTTCTCTGACTGTTGTTCTGCCAGGCTAACAGAGCTAAGAAGTAAAAAGCAGAAAAACATATTTGAGACAGAAAAATAATCCGAAAAAGATGCAGGTCTCCTGGTTAATTAAGTGACATTTTCAGAAAGACGTTTTTCAAATTAAATAATGTTTTGGCAGTGTTAAAAACTTGTTCATTTGGATAGGTGTAACTTGCCACCATCATTTGGAAGGGTGTCAATGCACCACAGTTCAACTCTAAGAAGATAGAATAAATTATCTTGGAAATATGCTCAGCTGCTGAAGAACTGTATTGAAGCTGACAATAAGCATTATCTTCAAGTAACTGTATAATGCTACCTATAAAATGTAGGGTAGAATGCTATCTGTAAAAGTGACATCTGAGAGGTCTTTTTAATATTGCATAAGCTTCATAGAAAACCATATGAACTGTGTACAGCTTAATATGCATCCTCCCCCGTTTGGTTCTTCAGCATCACTTCCATGCCATGTACCCAAAGCAATTAATTCAGCTCATTAAACCTCCTGCTACAAGGCCAGCAGGCACAAACAAGCTGAAAGATGTCTACAGTGGTCATCTTTCCTGGTGTCTTATTTTTGTTTGAGTTAGTGTTTTTTTTTAACATGAGAGTTCAGCAGAACTGAAAATATCCCATAGCACAGACTTTGCAGCATGCTGTGAGTAATTTACAGCTGCCAAAACCATCTAAATCTAATCCCTTGAGGGATTCTTCTTTCTTCAAGCCATGCACATTAGAAAACAAAAATGGCCAGCTGCCATCCTCCTCCTCTGAGCAGATTCCTACAGCTGGAACAGCTTCATTAGAAGCTACTCTTATGGATTCCAAACCAGCAGAGAGGCAGAGTTCAGAACAGCTCGACATACTGTAACAATGGCTCCAACTTCTCTTTTACAGAGAATGAGATGGGAACTCTGAAAGTATATCAGATAGACCCATGGTCTTAATTCTCAGAACTGTGCTGTTTGTTACTGTAAAGAAATTTGTATGTGCAGTTTTCATAGTAACATCTGAATTCATATTAAAACTACCATGTTATCAAGATACCAAATTTACTCAAAGAACCTTGTCTACTTATATTAGAACTACAGCTTTCTAATGAAATATCCATTTGAGTTCCTGCATATTCAGGATGTTATGCAACTGAAATTAATATTTTTTCATGCAGAAATTGAAAACCTACAATACACAGTGCAAATAAATTATGCTCATACTTTTTTTTTCCAATTAAAGATATGTGGTTTTGAAAAATGTGGGTTTATAGTTAAGAAATTTGTTTCCAAGGAAACTGTTTGCACCTACTTCCATGAAGAAGACTGGGGACTGTTTCCATGCTTGCTAATGGAAGCAGGGTACTTGATAGTTCAGCCTACATACAGTGGTCAACATCTGGATGAAAACTGGGAACAGAGCTGGACCAGTCCACTGCTAATAAGAAGGTAGAGAAAGATGATGTAGTTAACACTAAGAAAATGAATACTGAGGCATATCACTACTGTGCTAAGGTACATTATCAAAAGGCAGAATTACTCTTTGGGAGGAGGTCTGTTTGCTGTTCTGTGGCCTAGAGAGAGGGTTCTTTCCATCTGTCCTCATGCCATTCACATATTCACTGCTAGGCTGGGTTACTTAAAACAGGTTTTGGAGACTGGATTCTAGCTTCTGTGCATTTTTTTCTTAATATAAAATGCACAGAAATGCACTGTGTCCATTCTGCTTTTGCTGATTACAAAAGGCAGTACCAGTTGCTCTGCTGATGCTGACAAAAGTACTCTGTCCTGGAACTCCGTAAGGGAGACATACCTTATAGTGAAGCTGTAAGTCATCAAGTTCTTGTTCCTCAGGGAATCAACTTCTTTGCCTGAGTTTAGATTTCCCTTGTTGTTTGCCTTTTTCCTATTTTATTTGAGGGCCTTATCTAACATCTTGCTGTAGGTAGAAAGAGTCTAATCTAATATTTGACTGTGTTACCATCAGTAGTCATTCCATTCTTTCCTTGAGTTATGTATGATGGCTCATTCACCATCTGCATTTATTATGCCCAACCACAGAATCATGCACTTGTCAAAATCTAATCTGGATCACTCTGAATTACAAAAAGCAAATGCAGATTGAGTGAACTTCAGATTTCTGTGCTGACAGAGTCCCAAAAACCAAAAACCAAGCCTCCTCAGGGACTGGGCAAAAAAATACAAATAATTAGCCTAAAAAACTTGTGTTCTTTTCCTTAGTTCCAGGACCACTGGAGGCAATTGTGCAGCACCTTGCTCTGGGACATGCCAAACAGCATGAACCATGTGGGGTGTAGTGCAAGCTCAGGAATTTGTAATATCATATTTGGAGACATTTTCAGTATGCCAGGAAATGTCAAGCAGGGGTGGGCAATTATTTTGGGCAGAGGGCCACTTACCAAGTTTTGGGGAGTTGTTGAGGGCTGGGTGGGTAGTTCTGCCCCTTGACAGTTGCCTCACCCCTGGTTGTCATATTGGGACCAGAAGTCCCACCCCCTAGCCCCTGACCTTTGCCACCAGAAGTCCCTCCCCTTGCCGCAGAAGTACAACTTTTGGGAGGAAGAGTGCTGTGATCTGGAAACTGGGAAAAAGATATATATACATACACATGCAAATATACACAAAACATCTACTATAACTTATTTTAATTTTATTTTAAAATATTTTTGTACAGATTTCTGTTTTTACAAAAAGTGTATCTAGAGGTGGCTGTATAATAGCTCAAAATACAGTCCTACTGTGTGTTTTGTGTGGGCAGTAAAAAGGTATAAGTGGTAGGGTGTGGTTGGGGAGAGAGAGAGAGAGTGTGTGTGTGTGTGTGTATGTGTGTGTGCAAGCATGCGTGCATGGTGGGGTGTGGGTATGGTGGCTGTGTGTGCGCTGAGAGAGCTGGGATCAGGCTGCCGGCTCCATAGTGTGCAGCTCTAACAGACTGCATATGAGCCTCACATGATGCAGCCAGGCAAACCCATGCCCAGGCTCTGCACTGTTGCAACCCCACCCTGAGTTCCTGCCAGTTCCAGGGCACTTTCACGGGCTATGTGTTCCCACCTGCCACCACCTCTCCCTGCATTCATTCCTGCAGATTTGCCCGCTGCTCCCTGCAGCCCCCCAATTCCTGCAGTGCTCCTGCAGCCCCCAACACCCACTGGGGCCCACTGCCTGCTGTGGCCCCACTGTGACTCCCCTGCCTGCCGCAACCCTGCCATTCACCATGGCTTCACCACCTGCCAGGACCTCCATGGCAATATGCCACCCACCGGGACCCACCATAGTGCCTCCACCCGCTGGGGCTCTGCTACCCACTGGGTCCTGCCTCGGCCCGGCAGCAGCTTTGCTACCCGCTGAGGTCTGCCACCCACCATGACTCTAAGGCTATGCCTCTGCCACCCACTGGGGCCCACCACCTCCCTACCACCCATTGCAGCCCAGCCATGGCTCTGCTACCCATCAGGGCTTGCTGTGCTGCCTGCTTTGGCCCACTGCAGCCCTGCCACCTACCGGGTCCCACCACCCACTGTGGCTCCACTGCCTGCCAGGTCCCACCTTGGGTGTGTTGCCCACTGGGTCTTGCTGCAGCCCTACCGTTCGCTGGGGCCCAGCCGCAGCTTTGCCACCAGCTAGGACCCACCACCTACTGCTGCTCCACCACCACCGCAACCCCACCACCTACCAGGGCCCACGATGGCTCTGCTGCCCACTGTGGCTCTATTGCCTGCCAGGGTCGTTTGCAGCCCCACTACCTGCCTCATCCCTGCTGCCTGCCGGGACCCGCCGAAGCCTGCTGCCCGCCATGACCCCACTGCCTGCCAGGGCCCACTGCGGCTCTGTCACCCACCATGGTTCCACCACCCGCAACCAGGAATGACCCCACCACCCACTGGGGCCCGCTGCTCACTGGGGCCCGCTGCCTGCCATGGCAACCCAACCCACCATGACTCCACTGTCCAGTGGGTCCCACTGTGGCCCCGTTGCCTGCTGGGGCCACTGTCCACTGCAACCCCACTGCCTGCCGGGGCCCACCATGGCTGTGTCGCCTGCCATGGCTCCACCACCTCCTGAGGCCTGCCGTAGCCCTGCCACCTGCTGGGGCCTGGCTGTGGCTCTGCCATCTGTTGGGGCCTGCTGTGCCACCTGCTGGGGACCACCGCGGCCCCACTGCCTATCGGGGCCCATGAGGGCTCTGCCGCCCACTGCAGCTCTGCCACCTGCTGCGCACCACATGGGCCCTGGTGTTCCCCGCAGCTGCCACTTTCCGCACTGATTACCACGCCCTGCCCTGCCACCACACTACTCCCTGCAGCTCCCACCACTCCCCACAATTGCCACTTGCAACCACTCCCTTCATCCAATCTTACCTTACTTTCCACTCAGATAGAGGGAGAAGAAGCAGCTCCGGGGGCACAAGGCCAGAAGCTATAGACACTTCCGGTTGGGAGCTTAGAGCAGGAAAAGGATCAAGGGCTGGGTGGAGCCAGACTAGCCTTGTTGCTCAGCCACAGGCTCCCACTGGGTTCTGCTGCTGCTGGCTGCCTGTCGTCTTTGACAGGCGGCCACGAGCAGATAAAATTAATTTTCTAAAATTTTTAAAAGCCCCCAGGCCAGAAAGAATGGGCTGGCAGGCCAAATCCGGCCCATGGGCCATATTTTGCCCACCCCGTGTCAAAGCAATGTAACAAGGAGTAGGGGGGAAAAATCTAGAAAAATATAGTCTCCAGCCACCTGGTGAGTGCAGATCAGCAATAAAGAAACATGTTTAAATTCTTTTGTAGCTCACTTTTATTAGTTAACCTGGGCTGAATTTAGTCTGAAAGAACTTTCCCTATGAAACCCATGCAAGGGAGCAAACTCTTTCTACCATCTTTTCAGCATTTTGTGTTTTTCATTCCTTTATTGAAAACATACTATTCTTTGTGTCATTTTTTTCATGGATCATGCTATTTGTCACCCAGATTTCATTGCAAGAGACTGTACCTTGTTCTTAAGGTCACCAAGATTTTTTTTTTTAATATTCTTGTTTTCCCCACTCTCCTTTTTATGAGGGCGATAAGTGGTTTCTCCAATCATGATTAGACATAGACTCCCTGGTACAGGAAGTACTAGAGTAGGCAGGGCAAAAACTTTGCCAAAATCACTGGCCATTCCCAAGGTGGAGATCACTCTGCATTTGGAGTGAGGACTTGGAGATTGCTCCCTGCCCCTAGGAGCTGACTCCTGCCTGCAGGAAGCACTCTCCAAGCCCCTGCTTCAATCACGGAGCCAGGGCTGGGAGCTCCCTGCATTGGGAGAGTTCTCCGCCTAGCCTGGAGCTGGCTGGTACCTGCCCCAGATGGGGGCAGTTCCTGGCCAACCCTCATCTGTTCTGGGAAGTCTGCATGTGCAGCCCAGAGTTGGCTGGGAACTGCCCTTTTCAGGCAGTTCCCAGCTAGGTCTGGGTTGAATGTTCAGACTTCCCTGCACAGCCCAGGACTGGCCAGGTCGCAGCCCCACAGCTCTTTCCCAGCCCCGTGCCCTGATCAGTAAATTAGAACATGGGGCTCAGAAAGAGCTCTGGGGAAGGAACTCTTCCCAACCCCGTGCCCCAATTGCTCGATCAGGATACAGGGCTGGGAAACAGCTTCAAGGGAGCTGGGAACTTCCCCAAACTGGGACATGTCTCAGCCAGCTGTGGAGAAGCCCTGATGAGCACAGAGCTTGTTCCCAGGTGCAGCAGGAGCTCTCTGACCCTGTGCACATCAGGACACTGTCTCCTGGCCCTGCGCTCCCTGCCAGACCCTGGGCTAGCACCCAGGGGAAGCATGGAACGCCCCCTGGTTGCTGCAGGGGGGGCAGAGCAGCCTACTTCTAATAATTGAACATGTAGACACACCCACTGGGTGCATCTACACCAGATGCACAGTAAAGCATCACCATCTACACATGCACAGCAATTACCGCACAGTAGGTTAGTCTAATTAGTACATTAGATACAGGTACAGTATAACCTCATCAATCCGGCATTCAAAATTCCATAATTCTCAAAAATCTGGCACTGCAGGCAGGTGGTCTTGGCCACTCCCAGGGCTGCAGCAGGGAGCAAAGCAGAAAGAACTGTCGGGGGGGCGCAACTCTTGCTGCTATGCACATCCCAGGAGGACTGCAGGTTGTAGGGCTGCACCGGGCTCATCTCGGGAGGACACGTGCCCCCAGATCTCCATGCCGGATGAGAGCAGGCTGCTGCTGCAGGCTGGGGCCAGCAGCAGCACTTAGCTCTTCCCAGTGCTCAAGGTGGGCAGCAGCCTGCTCTCATCCAGTGTGCAGATCCAGAGGTATGCGCCCCTGGGGAAGATCCCGATGCAGGCCCCCAGCCCTCCTGGGGTGAACGTAGCAGCAAATGCCATGCCCCCTCTTCCCTGCCCCGTGCCCCATACCCACTTAACAGTTCCCTCCGTTTTTCTCCTTGATGCAGCCCCAGGAGCGGTCAATGCCATCTGCCTGCAGCCACTGGACTGTGCCATGCCCCTCCCCCTGCCCCTTCCCTAGCCCCAGTCTTATTCATTCAAAGATCCTGAATTTTCAAATTTCTGGCAGGTGGTAGGTCCCAAAAATATTGGATTCATGAGGTTATACTGTATTAGAAATTGGAGCATTAAATCAGCCACAAAGGGCTGGGAAAGCTGTCCCAGCTGCCAGGCAGCTGCCTCCCAGTCATGTGGAGATTGAGATGCATAGCTAGGAGAGCTGATTGGCAGAGGGGCAACGCCACTTGCCACTCACTCCTGATCAGCAGGGAGGAAAAAAATGCAGTTTGAAATATGGTGCCATTTTTTTGCCTCCTGCTGCTGATTGGCCGAGGGACCGTGGCAGCCCTACTGCTTGATGCTGACTTGCTGGGAAGCAAACATGGCACCATATTTAAAACTGCAGTTTTTGCCTTCCAGCTGATTGGAAACAACCAGCAAGCAGCAGGGTTCCTCCACCAATCAGCAGCAGGGGATGCATGCAGAGGAGCCACGTGCAGCCCACTTTTGCCATGTATTCAGTAGGTCTTTACTCATGAAGCAATGTAGTTCTTCACTCCCCTACTCAGGGTGGAACCGGTATGGTCCAATTTCACAGCAGAGCACTGTGGAAAATTTATTTTTAGTCTCTTGGGAATTCATACACTCTTTGGTTTAAACTTTAGATCTACACTGCAAAGGTCATACAATGTGCTTTCTGATCCTTGCATGAACAACAGAAACATTTGATCTCACTTTGAACATGGGTTTGGACTAGATGAACTGAGATCGTTCCAGACCTAGTTTTCTATAATTCTATACAAGAAATTGGTCATCACTGAACACTGCTTTTTGTGATATGACTCTTAAAAAAAAAGGATTCAGTTATATTAAAATTCATTAAATTGGGGGGGAGGTTCATGAATAATTATATGAATACCAGTACCATGCAACTGGCCAACTGAAATGACCCCATGAATAACAACAAGTTCAACACAGCTCCTTCATTCATGAATATATAAAGGAATCTTTTTTTAATGTCCTGCTGTAGTGATTATATGCATTTTCTTGCAATTTATTCCATTGGAAGGATTCTTACAGGTAGAAAGCTTTACTTAGTGGGTGTCAAATGTACAACCCACAAGCTGGATTCAGCTCATGGAGCTGGGTTTAGTCCATGGGCTCTTGCCACAGTGGCAGGGCTTCCAACCAAGATGCTTCTTTTGGGTGCTGTTGCAGGAAGCTCTGCCACCATGGCAAGAGCTGGGTCTCTGGCCACAGTGGCAGGGCTTCTTCCCACAATGCTACTGGGACTTGGGCTGCTACAACAGGAAGCTGTGTCACCACAAGCAGAACAGAACTTCTAACCATGGTGACATGGCTTCTGCCCATGGTGCTACTGGAGGTGCCAGGCTACTCCCAGATGAAGCCCTGCCACTTCAGTAAGAGTCAAGTCTATGGACACAGTGGCAGGCCTTCTGCCCACAGGTTTGCTGAGGCTGTTAGTGTGAGAGCCAGAGTGCAGTCAATGGGTACCGGAAAAGCAGGGAATGCAGCAATGTTCCTTCTAAGGTTTAGGGATCCGTGAGCAATCCTGGCTGGGAGTGTGCGGGTATCTCACTGTGCCTGCCCCTCCCCCCTCCTGCAGCAGCTTGTGGCCAGGTTGGGGTGGATAACAAGTGGCCAGACACGAAGCCAACAGTGGCAGTGGAGGGAGCGTCTGCACCCCCTTGCTATGGCACCGGGCGTCCCCGCAGGCTGGTGCCTGGGGGCCATGGCCCCCTACTACCCCCCAGTCGGTATGCCATTCTGTGTGTGGCATTAAAATGTTATTGTGCAGCATGAATTTTTATTGTGCGTGACTGTGCACGTGCGCAGCTTAGAGGCAATGCCGGAATGCAGCCCATCAACAGTTTGATACACCTGTGCTACATTTTAAGTGCTCACTTATTCAGTGTTGTCTTGCTGTCTCTAGCAGACATCCACTGTGTTCATTCTCTATTGTTTTTACCTACTTGTTACTAGGACTGCTATTACTTACCATTCATATTGCAGGTTTACCTAATGGCCACAATCAGCTTGAACCCTTCCATGCTGGGCTACTAACATACAGATTCATGCCTGCAGCCACTGCTGGTTTGGGTGTTACTCTTCATCAACATTTTCTTATTCAGCACTGACATTCCAGGTCTGAGACTAACTAGCCGTGCTTCTGTGACAAACACAAATCCATATGCATTTCTACTTTTTCCTGTACTTTGCCACAAGCTCCAAGCATTTTTATAGACACCTTACTCTTCTTCTGATTTCCTTTTCTGTTCCTTTTGTTTTATTTTCTTTATACCCTTAACACTTCGGTATTATGTTCCTGCAATCCCTATAGAATACTCAGTGACCATATATACATATAACATACAAAAACGTTAGAAGACATTTAAAATGTCAAAACTAAGTGCTCAGTTATTAGGCGATGGCAGATTAATGATTACTCATGTAACCTTAATTCACACACTCTCCCCTACCTCTTTTCCCCACCCCCATGCCATACATTTGTATTATAATAATCCTATGCAGTGTCAGACAGAACGTCTGTGGCAGCGCAAAAAGAGAAAGGTGCAGATCAAGATCTCCCAAATGAGTCTAGATGAGATGAGAATGGGATATCTTCAGTGAAAATTATGGCCTTCTGTGGGTTTTTTGTAATTAAATAGGTGAGGGGTTAGCAACGTACAATCCAGGAGCCAGAGCTGACCCACTGAATCATTGGATTGGACTTTGGTGGGATTCAGCAGCAAGGAATATCTTCTGAGGGTGTTTGCCCCATGCCACCATAGGGAAAAGTGCAGGCTTTTTTCCTGTGTGGCTGGGGAGACAAGTGGCAGTGGCAGCAGCATCTTAGCACTCATCCATCTCTGACCCACACTGGGTCATTCTGGCTTGCAGCCAGAAAAGGTTCCCTACCCCTGAAATAGATGGATTTCTGGGGTGTTCTTGTATTTTTTTTAATGAAAATAGTCCATTTCTTAAGAGGTTTTAAAAAAGAAATTAGACTAGACAAGCATTTGTATTTTAAGAATGACATTTATTTTGCAAGAAGTAGCGTTTCAAAAATGATATTTTGGGGAAGGAGATATTTTTAATGTAATTTTGGGCATTCATTCATTGTGCATTTTTTAAAAATTCATGTGTGGTTTAGTTGGGAAAGGGAATGTGTGTTTACAATGAAGTTTGTTTTGGATGAAGTATTTTTGGAAAGAACTTGGGCCTGGAATAAAGAAGTAGTAAGTTTGTTGACAGAGTGGGAAAGTTGGAAGTAAGTTATCATTTATTATTTATTTTACAGTAGCCCTGAGAGACCTCGGTCATGAGTCCCATCATGGTAGGCATGGCAAAAACACATAACAAAGAGACAGTCCCATCCACAAACAGCTGAATATTTCAGGGAATGCTGATGCTAGGTACAGAGATGTAGTAAAGAATTAAATGTTTGTCTCTTTGTACCCATCTCCCACGCTTCCCCTATGCTCATCTCTTTATCTCTTCACGGTTTTCTCTTCATTCAGCATGAATCTGGGCTCATATTTACACATTTACTTAAGTGAATGAAAATTCATGTAGATCAGCAAACCTGCAGTCTCTGCTCTGTGAAAACAGTGGCCAGTGTGAACAGACCATAAGAGAAAGAGAAGTTGTTCCCCCTTCCCTGCTCTTCCTTACTTTAATTGACTCCCTCCAAGGCAAAGGGACTCCAGAAGTTGCTGCTATGGTGGCTGCATATTCCATGCTGTCCTGAGCTTTCACACTGTCTGCAAATAATGCTGCAAGGCTGGAACATACCAGGTACAGACAGAATACACACACGGTGCTTACCAAGAAATCTACTGTAGGCTTTACAGAGCACATATAAAGAGTCATTTTCAGAGGCTTTACAAGTGAGCCAAACTGGAGTTGGGTTTTCATGTGAGCAAAAGCATTTCTCTGTCAGACTTCAAGTTCCTACTTGAACAGAGACTGCAAAGAAATGGACAGGTTCTTTGTTTTTTCCTAACATATGCAAAACTATCCATTTTATCTTAATTTGTTCTTGGAAACAGCTGAGTAATTTTTGCTAAAATGTAAAAAGTTCAGAAAATTAGCCCTAGGTGGAGAACAAGAATTGAAATTTTCAGCCCAAGCTACTAAAAGTTCTCAGCCTGGCAAATAAATGAAAACAGAGGTTTATAACAGAAAGTCACTGGCAACTTTATGCATAGGTGAAGCTCTCAGCTACACCTATAATGCCCGACATGGTGGTCCTTATTCAGGCATCCATATAGCATAACATGATATACAGAAGTGTGCCCATAACCCAATCCACACATGGGGAATGCTCAAATCCCACTGTGTTGGACACTTTCTTTATATTGCCAATGGCACAGGACTCTCACACATACTAAGAGCTCCCTGTGAATAGTTGACATGCAAATATTAGCATAGGCCTGTGCACTTCCCTATCTGCATATGCTCATTCTTCACCTCAGCTGCCAAGATCTCTGATCAAAGACATTTCTTCAACCATTCCTTCCCTCCAGTGACTAGCTTGCCCAACATGAGTTACTTCCCATCATTGGCTTTGTCTAGTAAAAGTAGCATTGCAGGGTGCCTGGAGGCTCCATCTCACATAATTTTTCACATTATCCTCTTCTGGGAGCCTTTGCATATCTCTCAGCATTTATGTTGCCTATTCCCAATATATACTTTTAGAAAAGGGGAGGACTAAAACTAAATATTCTTCCCTTTAATTTTATGAGACAATAGGGAGAAATTCATACCCCTTTCTTCTAACCTTGTAGCCTTGGAACAATATGATTCCCTCCTCTATTCTGGGGGGGGGGGGCATGCTGTCCCCCAGCTGTCAGCTGCATTTAATTGGTGAGGGGAGGCGACAGCAAATGACCAATATTTTCTCAAGCAGAACAACCGTTAGGAGACACAGTCATCTGCATGGTATGTTACACAGTAACTACCAACAGCCCTGCACAGGTGCATACACAGAGTGAAACCATGTGTGAACAATGGTGAAGCCAAGAACATAGAGTGTTGCAGCTGACTACAAGCATCCACCAGAGTTTCCTTTTAACCAGTACAATGACTTTCATTAGGACAGTCACTTTCATAAAACAAGGCTATTGAAAATAAAAAGAAACACTTTTTTTGTGGTTAATAGCTTCAGAGCCCATTTCTGGCCGTAGGCCACTGTTATCATATTGCCTTTGTTGAACAAGTGTGATATGGACAGAAAATGACTGGTAATTTTCTTGTGCAATAAAATTCAAAATTAGAAGTCACTTAGTCAACCTCACCAATTCAGTCTGTATTTGATGAAGAGAACAAAGAATGACTTGATCAAGGGCAGGACTTCCTGGAAGCAATGAGCAAGGTGATTTTAGGTGCAGAGTTTTGAGCAACAAGGGTGCTTGTACACATGACACCAATACCATGTACACATGATGAAAATGTCACTTTGTGTGGCTTAATGGTGTCATGCTGTACACATGCAGGAATTTTGAGAGTTTTAAATGAGTTTGCATCATTGCAAACTAAACTATATCCTGATGTAGTTTTGTTTACAATGATGCGTTGCAGCATTAGACAGCTTGCCCCCCAGTTGCAGGAGAGGCAGGCAGGCTCTGCAGACAAAAAAGATCAGGCCTATTGCCACTTCTGCCTTCAGCAAGCACCTGCTGAAGGCAGAAGTGGCGAGGGGCCCGAGCCTTTTTTTTTTCCCCCTGACAAAGCCTGCCTGTCAGAGCCCCAGGGATCAGGGGGAAGCCTGGTATGTGATGGAGGGGATTCTAACATTTCAGCCCTCCAGGCGTCACCTTAGTATAAACAACCCACCTTCCCCACTGGCCTGGATTGGGTCCTGGGGCAATGCATAAGGGATGCATGGGGTGCATGTGAACGTGCACCCTCTAAGAGTGCTGATGCACCCCCTGATATCTAGCATTCCACACTTAGGCAATGGGCAGGTGAGAGCGCTGGCGCCCCCCTGAGAGTGCCAGTCAGGGAGTGGGGGCACCAGGAGAAGTGATTCCCACGGTCCCCCCACAGATGATCACACCAACCAGGGGGGAGGGGGTTCCCCTGTGGTGCAACACTTCTGGATCAGCGCAACTAGATTCCCCCCAGCTGCTGACTGGCCGCTGGGGGGCAAGTGCCCCCCCCAGCTCAGGAGGCACCAGTCACCAATGTTGGGCCCACTACCCTCCCTTCCCTCCCCAGTACCCTGGGGGGCAGGAGACGGGGTGGAGGGGAGGGAGGCAGGTGGAAATAGGGGAGCCCCAGGGGATTAGGGGGAAGCCCGGAATGTGATGAAGGGGATTCTTACCTTTCAGTCCTCCAGGCTCCTGCTGGCCTGAAGTGTGGCTGCTCCAAACTCATGCTAGCATAATGACAATCAACATTTGTGAGGCTCACAGTGTAAGGTGTAACAAGGCCCAAAGAGCGCTAATAGTGTACTAATTTTCAAAAGGGGAAAACTAGATTCTCCCCTTCCCTCATAAGTATAGGAAAGTTAGCAATGACTCTGAAAGTGATCTAGGAACACGAAGTAAACAAGCAACTTAACATTAGCATCCAGGCTGCAGTAATTGCAAAATGGGTTAATGTAGTACTGGGATTTTATAAATAGGAGGTTAATGAGAAGCGGGGAGATAATTTTGCACCTATATATAGCATTGATGGCCCTGGCATTGAAACAGTGCATCCACCTCTGTCTATTAGGGCTGTGTGAAATTTCACCAGCCATTTCATTTCAACTCATTTTGAGGTCAAAACAGCAAAATCAAAATGAAACAAAGGGCTTCAAAATAGCCTTGAAACAAAATGAGGCTAGTTGAAACATTTCTAAAGTCAAAACGTTTTGACTTTCTAAAGTCAAATCGTAGCGGTAGGGAAGGGAAGGCAGTCCAGCTGGGCTGAGTTCCCATCCCCAGCATGACAATCACACTGGGGAAATGAACTCAGCCCATCTGAGCTGAGTTCCCATCCCCAGCCCCACCATTACACTGGGGAAACTCATCCCAGCTGGGCTGAGTTTGCTTCACCAGTCCAGTGATAACACTGGAGAAACAAACTCAGCCCACCTGGGCTGAGTTCCCATCCCTGGCACCACCATTACACTGGGGAAACAAACAATGCCCAGCTGGGCTAAGTTCCCATCCCTGGCGCTAGATCCAGCCAGAGATAGGGAGTCAGCCCAATTGGGCTGACTTCCCATTCCAGCTGGATCTAGCGCCAGGGATGGGAATTCAGCCCAGCTGGGCTGCCTTCCCGGCCCGCTCTAGCACCGAGGGATGGGAACTCAGCCCAGCAGCCCCGGCCCATCTAGCAAAACATCAAAACAGAGTCACAGCAGCCTCACTGTTTTGATTAAGCAAAACAGGACAGCTGTTTCAAATTGAAATTAAATTATATATGAAACAGTGTTCCGTCAAAACCTCGAAACTCAAGGCGAAATAGAACGGTGCTGTTTCGCACAACCCTATTGTCTATACATTTTTAAAAGGATATTTTAAAACTGAACAGGATACAAAATGAAAAATTATTCTGAAGAAAATTTCTTGCATCTCTAGACATAAAAGCCCATCAATCTATTTAGTTTATACAAAAGAAGAATAAGAGGTGACTTGATTACCGTGTACAAGGGAATAAATATCACATAGAAGAGGGGTCCTAAATTTAGCAAAGATAAGCTTATCAGGAAGCAATGGCTTGCAGCTGAAGCTAGACAAATTTAAATGAAAAATAAGGTGCAACCCTATCAGTGAGATCATGGACACAGCCTTGATCATGGTGACCAGGGTACAACTGCAACTACTTCAGTTGTGTGGAACATGCACAGTGAAAAGTGTGTGCCCCTCAATGAATTCAGCAGCAAGGGAAAAGAGGAGTAGGGATGAGTAGCAGTGGCACTCAGCCACTGCTTTCAAACATCTTGGAGCCCAGGGACTGAGAGCCACTACTGTTGCTAATCTTCTCTTTTCCCCTGTCACTGGATTCAGCAGGGAAGCAGCACAGACCCTGTGCTGACCAACCAGTAAGCTCATACACCTTATGGCACTTGTGGAACTCTGGAAGGTGCTGCTGCCGATATCCCAGTTTACTCAGAGAGCTCACTGCACTGCATAACCAAAGATCCAAATATTTCTTGACACACATATACCTGGATCCACTCCAGAGTGAGGATGATTAACCACTGGAACCAACTACCAAGGGCAATGATGGATTCTTCATCTTTTAAGGTCTTCAAATAAAGACTGTCTTTATGAGAGATGTTAGAACTAAACACAAGCTGTACCTTAGTTTAACACAGCTGTTGGGCACAGTGCAGGGGTGACTGGGTGAAACGTAATGGCCTCTGTTATACAGGAAGAGAGAGTTGATGATCCAATCCACCCTGCTGGCCTTAAATTCTCATCAATCTAAACTTCTACTAACATTTAAGAATGTAGGAGATACCCCATGGATTTGCACCAGAGTAATTTAGAGCTTGCTTGACCATCTGGAATGTGGAAGAGAGCTATCTACTACTGCAGTGGTTTGGCAGCTTAGAATCAAGGGATGTGGGAGATATTTGCTTTTCCATTAGGCGCTATGCCTTCTCTGCCTTCTTGAGTCCCTGCTGCTCTAGCCTTCATTGCACCCTCCTGTAGAAGCACAGATAGAACCCTCCCATGCAAGAGAGAGAAAGGTATTTTTCTGCCCTTGTATTTAGGGCAGAACAATCCCATGTGCCAGTACAGGCTGGGGGCTGACTGGCTTGGCAGCAGCTCTGCAGAAAAAGACTTGGGGGTTACAGTGGACAATAAGCTGAATATGAGCCAGCAGTGTGCCCTTGTTGTCAGGTTACCCAGAGAGGTGATGGAAGCTCCAAAACATTGGCTGGGATGATCTAATTAGGGATGATCCTGCTTTGAGCAGGGTGTCAGACTAGTTGACTGCCTGAGGTCCTTCCAACCCTAATTTTCTATGATTCTATGATAAAGGCAATTGCTGCCCCAGTCGCTCCCCCTCAGTTACACTACTGATCAAGGATTTAGTAAACCAGGACCAAAACAATGCATAAATCCAGAATAACTCCACTGAAGTCAGTAAGTCATATTCTGATTTGCCATTCCCTGGTGTCTGTTTGAGTGATTCCATTGAATTCAATGCTGTCACTCCAGATTCATCCAAGGGCAGGATCAGTACCTACACGTAATTCACAATTAGAAAAGAAAACAGACCTCAGAAGTAATCTACCAGTGGGGAACCCTCATCAGCATGGCATATGATTCTCCTTCTGCTCTGCCCTTTCTACTTCTTCCTTCTCCCTGTCTCCTTTACCCCGTATTTCCCCCCTCATAATTTTTTATCCATAGTGAAAATGTCCATCCATCTGTGAAATTTAAAGCATCCTGCAGTCTCTTGAAATCCCCCAAAACCAGCTGCGTCTAGCTGTTCCTATGTGAAGAAACCAGACTGCAAAACTGTAACATGGGATAGGGGAGAGGAGTCCCACTGTCTCTAATTCATGTGTCCTGCTTTCCCTGGTCCCTCCTGTATTTTGGTGTCCAGCCAGTATTCCCCCAAGAGCTGTTAGTGCGTGCCTGGACATTACTAATATTCACAGTCACATGAAATAACCACCAAACAATCTGGCAAGGATGCATGGCATTTATTTTACTATAAAACTGAGCCTAAAAAGCACAATTTTTCCTCCAGATAATTCCTTTGCCCTGTATAATCATGCATTGCCAATTACAGGAGCTCCCATCCGCCCACCATGGAAAACCTGTAGGGTGTTTGTAAAATATAAAGGATGGTATTCTAATTACATTTCTACCTGCCGCAATACTGAAAAGGTGGTTTTTGGCCTGACTTAAAAAAATACCAAAACCACAAACGAGAAACATAACAACCACCAACAAATGGATTCAAACCTTAGACCCTGCCCTCCCCCCCCACCTCCTCACCCCTGCCTCACCCAATTACTGAAATATTCTGCCATTAAAAGGCAAAATGTCTTGGAGAGGAAAAAAACATACACAGGGTGCATCTGCACATACACTTTACTGCAGCTGACTAATTAGCAGTAAAGCATCAACAGTCTACATGTACACTGGTATTAGGGCACAGTAAATTAATTATGGGGACAATACTATCCTACAGTGGAGTGATTTACTCTACTAAAGCACACGTGTAGACACTGACAGGGGCTGGCTGGGGCGGGAACAAGGGTGCTAAAGTGTAGTGGCTGCCTGCTGCCTACTCCTGCATTTTAGCACCTTGTGCCCTAGCCAGCCTCTCTCTCACCTGACGCTGCCACCTGGGGCTTGGGGCTGCTCCACCCTGGCTCAAACTGCTGCAGTCCTGGATGCACGTGCAGATGCTGCACCCAGGAACAGCTGACTCAGATGCAAACTATGTCAGTTTATCATGTTGCCTTACTTGCATGTACATATGCATCCACACACACATATACACAATATACTGGTGTGGAATATATCTGTCCACATTGCCATTGGAGGTGTAACTGAGCAAAGCCTACCCCAAGTAGCCAGGGTATAGGCAGCTCAGGCCCCAATAACAATGACGATCAGTAGCATAACTTGGGAAAGGTGAAGGAGGCACCACTCAGGGGGCACTGGAATGATGCCCCCCTATCCTAGGGCCTAGCCACATCTGAAATAGCCCTGCCCCCTCTGGCCATAGGAGAAGCAGCACCTTGCCACCTCTTTTCATCTACACACGGCACAAGTGGGAGAAGCCCTGCACCAATCAGCTGCAGCAGTTGTGTGATGCAACACAGGAGAAGCAGCAGGGCTCCCTGGGGCAGCTAAGACCCTCCTATGACTGGGCAGTGCAGGACTGTTCCAGCTCAGCTTCCAGGGCTAGGCAGTGAGGTACAGATGTCAAGTACCTGCTGTGTCCTGGCACCCAACTCCTACAGCCTGGCAGGGCAGGGTTTCTCTAGCTGGGCTACTATGGCCAGTGGAACAAGGCCCTAGGGCTGCCTCAGATGTAATAAAGAAGTGCTTGCCCTCACCCCCACCCCTCCTCCCTTCAAAGTTGTTGCCAGCATACCAAAACTTATAGATACACCTCTGGTGAAGATGCAAAGGCATGAGCTTCAGTAGTGGCTGTATGTGCCTACTAAAGAAGATGGATACCAAGTTGGCTAGTTAGCTCCTGCTGAAACCCAGGGACTAACTACATAGCTACTTAAAAGTTCATGCACATGCCTACACATGCTGTTATCATGCCTCCCCCTGAAGCACATGGGTGGCTTAAGGCTAGAAATAGCTAACAATGGGACAATGACAGGAGTCCTAAGGATCTCTTTTCACCATCCTTACCTACAAGTGGCACAAGTTTAGAAGACCCTAAATCTCCAGTTCTTTAGGGAATAGCATTTCCTTCAGTTTTTGTGGTGGGAAAAGAAATGTGTACATTCTTTTCCTTTGATATCCTCAGACCTGATTTTTCTCAACTGTAGGTAGACCTGATACACAGTGGGCACATCTATGAGATGTTTACTACGCAGTTGGCTAACTGCACAGGAAAGGTCTCAGCATCTACACCTGCACCCCTATTACGGCACATGAGACTAATAAACTCCACAGCAGGGTAGTCTTGTAAAATACAAGCACTATTCTTCTGCAGAGTTTTTTTCAGGTGCAGCAGTGCATGCGTAGATGCTGTCCTGGCTGGCAGGGGCACAGAATACTTCAGTGCAGGACTAGCTGGCAGGCAGCCGTAGTGCTAAACCACCCTTGTGCTCCAGCCAGCTGCTCCACCACATATGGACCCCCATGGGAGCAGCCAACCCAAGGGTGCTCCAACAGGGCTCCACATGCTGCACAGGGATTAACTGAAGCCTGGGGGTGCTACAGCCCCCACACTGAAGCACTCTTGTGCCCAAGCCAGCTGTCCTGCAGCACACGGAGTCAGAGGTAGCAGCCAACCCAGGGCTGCAACAGGGCTCCACATGCTGTGGAGGGGGTGGCTGAGGCATGAGGGTGCCTTGGCATAGAGGCTTCCAGCTATGCCTGTGCTGAAGCACCATCATGTCTCAGTCAGTCCCTCTGCAGCACATGAAGCCCTGTCAGAGCACCCCTGGGCTGGCTCCATACCCGGTGGAGCAGCTGACTGGAGCACAAGGGTGCTTCCTGAAGCACCCTTGTGCCTTAGCTACCCCCTCTGCAGCATGTGGAGCCTCATCAGAGCAGCCCTGGGCTGGCAGGCTGACTCTCCAGGTCCCCTGCCAGCCCAGGCTACTCCGACGGGGTTCCACATGCTGGGCATGAACAAACTCCAAAGCAATATGCTCTGGAGTTTTTTGCTCCCAAGTACACATTCAAATGGCACACCCAGGAGCAAAAAATTCCAGAGCAGTAAACTCCAGAGTTTATTCAGGTGCATTAATCACACATGTAGAAGCGCCCAGTAACACCACAGTAACAACCTCTTTTCAAACTGCATATCCAAATACCTGCATGACCTAGACTGCAAACATTAGTGCTGTCATTATCTCCAAATTAATTAAATGACAAGGTCTTTAGAGCTGTTTTAGTTTGCTGCCCTGCAGCAACCAAAGAGAAAAGATGTGACATGAGATGTGGCATATCGTGATTTCATCCTTATGGCCTAGGCTGTAAAATTCTTGTTTTTATGGAAAATGAACAAACACAGATGGAGTTTATTTCAAATTACACAGATTATTCCTATGTAAATATGTCTCAAGCTTATTCCTTATTTCTTAGTGTTCCCTGTGGGTCAGATCCTAGGCTGCTATAAAGAAGTACAGCTTCACTGAGGCCAAAGGAGCTGCTCTACACTCACTGAAAATTTAGGCTTTTCTTTCATTAGCTTTTATACTCATCTTTCCCCTTTCTTGGTTTCTTTCTCAGTAGTGTGAAATGATAGCATGCCATTGCTAACAAGGACTTTTAAAGTCTGGCCCACTGAGCTCAGTGGCAGTAACAAGTCAAAAAGTTTTAGGATCATAAATATGATTGACATAAATATGATGCTGCCCTGATGCTGTGCCGTGCAGGAATAGTAGCCCCCTTCTGAGGGCATGAAGCCTGCCAAGTTTCAAGGAGGTAGGTGCAGAGGGTTCAGGGAAACTGCACCCCAAAGTCTTGAAAGCAAAACTCATGTCACGTGTATGTGTTTAGCCACAACAGGGTCAAAACTTTAGGCATGCTAGCCCTTGTGGAGGCCACAAAGCCTGCCAGCTGTTAAGGAGATGGGTGCAGGGGGGTTCTGGGGCCCTCCACTCCTGGCTGCTGACAGGCACAACTTGTGACATGGGTGTCTGTAAAACTGCTGCCTCTCATCAGGCAGCCAGGACTGAAGATCCCCCATCACTTGCCATCACAGACCTGGGGGTAATAACTGACCACAGTATGAACAGGAGCCAGCAGTGCAATACTGTAGCCAACAGGGCCAACAATACGCTGGCATGCATCAGTTGATGCATCTCCAGAAAAAACATTGCAAAGAAGTGATTCTCCTGCTCTACTTGGCTCTGCTCGGCATTGGTGAGACTGCAGCTGGAGTACTGCATCCAGTTCTTGGCTCCACACTTTAACAAGGATGTGGTAAAGCTTGAGAGAGTCCAGAGAAGGGCTAACCATATGATCAGAGACTTGCATGGCAAGCCATATGAGGAAAGGCTGAGGGACCTGGGACTCTTCAGTCTGAAAAAGAGAAGGCTGAGAGGGGACTTGGTAGCAGTTTACCGCTACATCAGAAGCATACATCTAGGGCTCGGTGAACAACTCTTCACCAGGGCACCTTTGGAAAAAACTAGGAGTAATGGTCACAAACTCCTAGAAGATCATTTCAGGCTTGTTTCAGGCTCAACATTAGGAAAAACGACTTCACAACTAAGGTGTCCAGACTGTGGAATAAGCTCCCTCCAAAGGTAGTGTGATCACCTACCCTGGAAATCTTCAAGAGGAGACTAAACAGTCACCTTGCTGGGGTCACCTGACACCCAGCTGTCTTTACTGCTTGGCCCAGGGGGCTGGTTTTGCTGGAGATGCATCAATTGATGCATACCAAGGTATTGTTGGCCCTGCTGGCTACAGCATCGCACTGCTGGATCATGTTCATACTGTGGTCTGTACCTATCTCCTTGAAACTTGGCAGACTTTGTGGCCTCAGCAGGGGCTACCATCCCTGCAGTTTTGACTCCACTGTGGCTTAACACATACACGTGACATGAGTTTTGCTTTCAATACTTTGGGGTGCAGTTTCCCTGAACCCCCTGCACCTATCTCCTTGAAGCTCAGCAGACTTCATGCCCTCAGAAGGGGCTACCATTCCTGCACGTTTCATCCAAATCAGGCCAGAAATGACAAATTTATAGCCTGTTTTGACCTTCCCCAGTATATCCTATGGGTGAAACGTCGAAACAGTTTTGCTGTTTCAACCCTGTTTCGACAGAACAGAATGGAACATCTGTTTCAAATCAAAGCAAAATTCAAAATGGAACACTGTTCCATCAAAACGTCAAAACAGAACACTGCTGTTTTGCCCAGCTCTACTATTTAGCAGTATTATTCAGCTGCTGCACAGACGCTTCTTGTATAGATGCACCTACTGGCTATGAAGCTGTATAAATAAAACATACTAAAATATGCCATAAGGCATTGCTGGCAGCCACCTTGCTGTGAATTCATTCCACCTTCCATATGTGGTGAGATACTATCCAACACAAGGACCCAATCTTGCTTGTATCAACTTTATGAGCTATTCTTATAGTCAGTGCAGGGCTAGGCTCAAAGTCAGCACAACTGCACCATTAATAATTTACTATGGGTACAAAATACTATGACTAGTAGTTTAGTTTCTGTTTAGATTTTAATTGAGCCCCCATACATTTCTTCTGTTGGCTCTATGGTATTGATGTGCATCGTTGCATTCTCTTTACATCTAAGTGCTTGTCTGCCAGAAGACAGGAGAAAGTGGACAAACATTTTATCTATACAAGTACAGTACAGAGCCAGATCCTGCATTCTTTGCATCTCTCAAACTCCCATGGCACAAAAGAAATCTGGTTCAAGTCAATGAGTAATACCATGTTCTCCTTTATTCACAGAAGGATGTGGCTACTGTTGTGTATGATGATTCAGAATTGTTCAAGCAAGACTGAAAGACTGAAGTGTACACATGTGCATCTGTGTGTGTATATTCTGTGTAAAACGTTTTCCCAATGTTCCACATGAGCCAATAGGTATTTTAAACCTTTACTATAGAATTTAAATAAATCTTATACAGTAAGATTTAGAAGGGTATAAAGAAAGGTTTCCATAGCAGGGAGAACTTCACTTGAAGGATCTAGCTATTTATGTTAAATCAATTAAAAATGCTGTAAGAAGTTAATCCTTTAATAATTTTTATAGGAAAAATATTAACATATACCAAATGGATTTAAATTTTTTTTTTTGGATTAGAAAATGATTGGGGGAGAGGGAAGGGGCCAGGCAGGTAACGTCCTCATAAAAATGTTCCAAAAACAACTTATAAAAAACAAATGAAAAGGATATTATTATATCATTCACATGCCTGATGATTCAAATGTCATTGCCCTCACAAATCACAGGGACATAAATAAAGTGATGACCATGAAATACAGGGGTATTTAATGCTTTCTTTATTATTTTAAAATATTTTGACTTTATACACCTATTATTAAGAGTCATAGTTTCCCTTTAGAAGGTGCTTTTCATGTGAGAAGCTTAATGTATTTTATATTGTCAGTGATACAGTATTATCATCTCCCATTTTTTGGATGGGAAAACAGAGCCACAAAAAACTGTCCATCTCAAGTGCAGCAGCACACAGAACTACTAGACCCTGAAAATCTGGCGTAAGTAACTGCTTAAAGTCACAAAACAAATAGTAGAGCCTGGAACAGATGACAGTTCTCCTGATTCAAATTCCCTTACTCTCATGATTAAGAAGTTGCCATATCCCTTAAAACAGTGCTTTCCAACATGTAGGGCATAAATCCTTGGATAAAGGGTAAGAAAGATGAGATGTGGGGGAGGGGGGGCGCGATAGGAGACTTTGCAACTATTTCTCAAAGTGTTAGCTTTTGTTAAAAAAAGCAAATGTCACACTCTTACTGTTCTGGTTGCAAAGAGTGTATTTCAGACCTTAGTTTGCAAAGTCTGAAACAATAGCTTTGGGTTCTGAATAACTCTATTCACGTCAGCGGGCACTAACACAGGGGCTAATGATGATCCTCTGAATACTGTTATTTTATTGCTCATCAAATATTGTAGGAAAGGAGGGTAAATTTCACTTCATGAAAATCAATACCAATTCTTTCCACTATGGGATGGAGCATCCCTGTGAGGGTGATGGCATGAAAGAACAACTGGGAGCAGAAGGAACAGAAGATGGATACATCAGAATGGAAAGACACATGGCTGGGCTACAGACAGAGGTGCAGTTGGTTTCATTTTCCTGAATTTGGCTCAGATATCAAAAACTATAAAAGCAATATTAGAATAGCCTTGAAAATAGTGGAATAGAAAGCTCTGCCCAGCTACACTGAGTTCATACTGTACCTCTCTTCTAAAAATAAAAAGGGTTTGAAACATGCCTTTGGATACAAAAAGTAAGGACAGTTTCACTATCTGTACCATTCTTTTTTCTATTATCAGAATGGTTTTTAAGGGTCAATAAGAATTTAGAGAGTGAGGAAAAATGCAAAAACAGGCCTTCAGAGTGTAAAATGCTAGTACAGTCTTTCAATGCATTGCTCTCTAGCTGCTTTTCCCACATGTGTTAAAGATCAAAGTACTGACATTTTTCCCTGTGCTGTGCAAATGGCACTCAGAATAAAATAGCTGAACTATTGTGTAGGAAAAGAGGACTGGGACCTGGAAACAATGATTGCTTGTCTCCTTCATACATTTCCAGCAATCAAAATCCAAAAAAATAGGGGAGAGCAGACCCCCTTCCCTTCTTTTTGGCTCAGATAGATACTGAGAAATAAAACAACCTTTACACCAAATACTTTTCAATCCCCAAATTATTCTGACTTTGTTATTTTGGGCCTCTCCCTGTTATGCTCACCAGCCTTGTCAGTAGTTGGTCTTACAGTGGGGGTTCCCAGTGTTGACCTTGCTAGTTCAGCACATGCTAAAGACAGTCTCTGTCTTGTCCAGACCAGGCTATTTAAATGTACTAATGTCACACTTTAAATGTTGTTCTAGACCAGGGGTAACATTTTCTAAAGCACCTAAGTGATTTAGGAACCTAGGTTTCAACTTCCAAAAGGACTTGAGCACATAGGAATTGTACATTTTAGCAAAGGTATTATCCAGCCAATAGTCCTGTTGCCCAAAATGGGACTATCTATCCGAATGAGGACAGGTTTATCTCCCTGTTAGTCAGTATCACCACAAAGGACACACAATAGCACTGCTGGGTATCAAGGTTGTAGCCATATTGGTTTAGAGGCAAAAAAGAATCAGGACTTGTGGTAGAGGTGATATCTTTTATTAGAACAATTAGATTTGGAGGAGGGAGGGGCAGGATTGCAAAAAAGCTTGCAACTGAAGATTTATTTTTTAATTTTTTTTGCAAAATGTAGTTGGTCCAATAAAAGATATCACCTCTGCCACACTCTAATATTGGCATCTCTGAGACTCTCCTGGGCTCCATAATCAGAAATACTGAATATGCAAACAGAAATTGTGAAGCAGGTAAAATAAACTTCAAAGCTACCCTAAAAAAGTTTAACAGTTTGGCCTTAAAAAGGTAAGAATATGTTAAAATTGAAAAATAATCTAATTCTCCTTCTTGCCCCCCAACTCAAATACATATCAAATCACACTTCCTGTCCCCCGCCACAGGGACAGTTCTGTGTAAAGTGTTGCTCTCAACATGAAAAATCACACATCTCTGAAATTTCTGTTTTTGCTAGAGCTGCAAGTAGCCTCTAAGATTTCTGCAACTGAGGGGTCACAGAACATTATTTGAATCTATGTTCCCCATGTGATTCCTTTGTGCTTCTGACAGCACTTCAGACAAAAAGTTTCAGTTCCCCCTGCACAGTTTGGTCCTGATCCTGCAAAAACTTCTGCATGCCAGGAGCAATTTCAGTGGAACTACTCATGACAGAAAAGCCAAGGACATCTTGGAGTGTTTGCAGAATTGGGCCTTATTATGAAATCAGGGAAGCTGGCTAACAAAATATAAACAGGAGCAGGGGAGCAAAAAAAGTTTTTACAAAAAATACTTAATGTGATTTTAAATGCAAGCCATGTTATTTAAAGAAAGCTCTGTTAGAAACTAGAAGATTTGAAAATTAGTTTAAACAAGTTCAAACTGACAGCGTTCCTTTAGAAACGGAGGTCATGATGCAACTCAACATTAAACTAGAGTGTTTGGATAGGCTTTTACTTGACCAGGTGTCTTTTACTCAACCAGGGTGTCACAGCACTTTGGAGTGCCTTGAGATCCTTCAAGAGTGCCACGGAGTGCCATTCAAAGATATCAAAGGAATCACTGTTTGGTGTGCAAAGGTGATTCACAAAATAAACCGAGAGATTTCAAATATGAATCTGCAGCATTAAAAACATTCTGATTTGTGGTCTTTCTGAGTTGTTTGCAAGGAAAGTATTGTTCTATTATTTTTCTGTAGTCAAAAACATGAAAACTAAGAGCTTTACTCAGGGCATTTTATGAGGAATGCCCTGAGTACATTAAGGGGTGCCTCAAATCTAAAGTGATTGAGAATCATTGTACTAGATTATTATTTTGTTTTGCTAAAAGACTCAATGGCTGAAGGGCCGGATTTCTTTCCCTCCCAGCTATTTGCTCCCATGTTATTCAACAACTTTCCATCAATCTTTTCTCCCAGCTTCACTCAGTGGATACAAATACTGCAGGAATTTTTTCTGCTCTGCTTCAGTTTAGTAGAGTGATAATCTCAGGCAAGCGCTCGCAATCTGTCTTTCATTAAAAAGTTTTTTTGCACTTCTGTTTAACACTAGGGATTTTTTGAATTGCCCTTTTTAGAGGGAACCCCCCCACCCCCCATTGCCTTGGGGTAAGGTCTGGCTGTCAGAGAAACAAATCTATGAGATAAATGGAAAAAGAGGAGCTGCAGAGGGGCTCTGAGCAAAGATTCAGACTATTTTCCTCCCATCTCATGACTTTTAAACAGGCACCTTTTAAAAACCTCATGAGCATGAGATACCTAATGTAGATGCAGTCAAATGGAGGAACAGATCAATGTTCCTACCTTTAAAAATCTAAGGTAATTCTCTCCAACCTATGCCCCTGAGCAGGTGTCTGAATTCCACCTTTTAGTTGATTTTAGTTATCCACCTTTAAACATCCTGGAAACCTCTTGCTTCCAGGACACTTGTATCTCCATCTACCAGTCCTACCACAGCTATTAATATGCAGTATCTATCCACATAACAGCCTACAGGAATTGAAAATGAGTAGGGATGGGTGATGTCTTTTCAAACAAAAGTAACAATGAAATATTTGAAGTTCCATCAGAAGTTTTACATAGCCTAGATTGCATCACTTACTCAAAGTAAATTGTACACAAATATTATAAAAAGATCCTAAAGATAGTTACATGTGAAAATAGCCTTAACTTACTGATATTGTCAGCTCAGAGGCAATAACTGTACAAGAACAAAGGGTGTTGCTTCCATGTAAAGCAAATCCCAGTTGTCACTGTTCACTCAGAACAAGGGATGGAAGAAAGCTGTTGGAGGCTAATGGTTCAATCTTGCAAGCTGCTGAGCACTTTGGCCTACCCCAGCAATGAATTTAAATGCATGCTTAATTTAAGCATAGGAATAGTCCTATTAACTTCAGTGTTAAGCATATATTTAGGTACTCCGGATTGGCCAGAGTGCTGAGCAGTGTCCAGAATCTATCCCTGAATTTGTCTAAGGGAATATGCTATACAGATGCAAAAGAAACCATAATTTTTAAGGCTAAAGATTTTCTTGCTTCCTCATAAAACTGTAACTGTCATTTCTCTTTTACCACATCTTGGCATTCAGTTGGAGAAATAAAGCTGTGGTAGCTCTGATCTGTGCAAAATTTTTCCTTAAGAGACTAAACCTTTGTCTTCTTTTGCCTGCGTCTCCCTTATTAAATCAGGAAACATTTGGATCTGATGATCCTGAAAGTGGACTCCCCTGTTTTTTAATCTGACTTCAAATGTTGTACTGATCAGTTTCAAAGTGTGACATAGACAGAAAGGTTTGACATGCCTCTGTGACCTAAGCTTTCTTGCATCAACAGTGCTTTGCATATGAGCAGACAAAAAGCCCTTTTTTCCTATTAATTTATGTGTGGCAAACTTTACTTTAACGATTTCTTCTGGTATGCCAGATAGAGTATGGAGCCGTTTTCAGAATAAAAAGGTAGGCTTAATCTAAAATAAACTGCAACAATGTGGGACTTGCATTCTATTTCCCTGTAACTGTAATTTCACTATTTTCCCACTCTCTTTAAGCAGTTTCCACAGCATTAAGCTTTGGTGTCCCTGTGTCCTCTATTAGACTAATAATTATAACAGTCTCTTCTTACTGATCATTAAGTGCCACCAACTTGAGACTAGAGACAGACTTGCCATGTTTCTGATTCAAGACCATTTCGTCTCTTTTCAGAAGAGGTCAGGAAGGAAACTAGGAATATTGAATGGAAAAAAACAAAGGGTTGATGTCATTTCTAAAACCCATTCACAGAGATCACAATTTAACATGTGTTGAAAAGAATTTGTCAAATATAAATGGGAAAAAGAGTAAACAGCCTGTTTTTATGCTCTTCTTTCGACCAATTTGTACCCTGGTGCCTACAGATCTCAGGTTATAATTTCTTTCTTTTCTCCATTGTCATCATCCACATTTCATTTCAGAATAAAGCCTGCCTGTGAAGACCAGAAGAACTAGAAGAACCAGAACTACACATATACACATGGTCAATTTAGCCTATGTTTAATAGAAGTTATGATATACCTATCTATTAATAGTTGTTGAACAAAATGTTTGGAGATGTTTCCTTTGACACCTCCAAAACAATAATGATGGATACCGGGGAGGGTAATGAATAATATATCCAGTTTCGTGCTCTCTGTCTGTCACTGGTGGAGACAGGATACTGGGCTGGAAGGGACCACTGGTCTGAATCAGTATGGTACTTCTTATGTTCTCAGAAAAATGGCTAATCAACTCCACCTCTGTTGCTGTTGTCATCATACTGGCTACATGCCCTAATCGAAGACCCAAATACTACTAGGCAGTGCATAACAGAAAATACAAAAAAGTTCCCTTGACCAAACAACTTACAATCCAAGCATAATAAACATCCCCAAATGTTAATGACAAAAGAATCTATTGTCTTATGATTAAAGTTGGCTATTTGTCATGGGGAAAGAAAAAACTGAGAAAAAAACATGAGTCTGTTGAGTCATACCAGCAAACAACAACACCGGCAATCAAAAGCAAGCCAATGGAGCACCAGTCTACCTGGTATTGACGAATACCTCCTCAGAGGAAGACTTATTCTGATGAAAGCAGAGATGGGACTACCAGCACCCAAATCCTCTTTGAGATCATTTAGTTTTGTTAAAGGTCATGCTTATATCAGGTCATTTACTGTTGTGTCTTCTATGTATTTTATTTAGCCCATGCTCATGTTCTGAAGTGACTTATCCTTTAAATTACCATGAATAACTCCCCCCCACACACACACTTTTTCCTGCTAATCAGTCAATAAGCCTAAACCAGCTCAGCAGAGTAACCACAGCACAACTGGTTCTTCACTTTAGGGAATAGTTGGCAGAACTACACAATATGCTAGGTGGCCACAGTGACAAGCTACATTGCTGTAGCTCATTGCTATGGTGATGTAACATTGGCAGGCATGAAGCATGATGGCAAAACTGCTGCACAGCAGCTGCTAATAAGAGCCATGCACCATCAGGACTGCACAGTAAGGCCAGTTACTGTGCAGTCATGTAGCGTGCAGCTTAAGCAAGTACTAAATGACTGCACTGTAACAACTGTACAGTCCAGTGCATATGTAGATGCACCCAGAATAGAGGATGTTCTTACAAATATATCCTATAATTGTAATTTCCCAAAGTCTGTTCATCAACACCATATTCTACATTTGTTACTACACATTACCACAACCTCTCCCCCAGCAACTCCTCCTGAGCATTTTTCTGAGTCTGGGAGTAAACAAAATTATTGTTCAAGGATCAATCTGTGGAGTCTCTAAGAGGGCAATGTAACCTCTCTGCCATGCAGCCAAAATGTGACAAGCGCAGGCCTGACAGAACTATGATGGTACAGTCTTGTGAAGGTAGCACACAGCTGCTGTGAAATGAATGCATCTGAGGTGCCTAACAAAATTAATCTTTTGTTTATTTTTTAAAGTACTAGTGTAAAATAAAAACCATTAGGCATCCAGGGTCATGTGCTGTGTTATGTGTTCCCAAGATTTTCCACACCACTTAAACACACAGATTTGTAGCTTTCCAGGTGAGATCCAGCTTCATACTTCAAAAACACCGGGTCTGAAAGCCCTGTTGTCCTATATAAAGTACGAATGGGGAAACTACTTCCTAGCGCTGGCTGTCTGACTAGAATAGCTGAGGTCTCAAGATGACTAAGTGAGTAGATATGAACTTAGGTGGAGTTTTGGGTGCCTGACATCACTGACAATCAGGCCACAGAAGCTGAAAGCTAAAAGGTCAGCACCAACTCAGAGATGTAAGAAATTGGCAGCACCTTGCAGGATTGGGCCCTAATATAGAAACTAACTAGTAAAACAAGGCTTCCTTGCATCTTTAGGTTTATCCTATTCTGCAACATGATAGAGAATACAATTTGATTATTTAATTTCATGTTTTTAAATGTTACTTAAGAAGAGTATAAAGGAGCAATTTCAAATGAAATGTATAAATTTGCCAGAGGCAATGTTACCTATTTAAAGTTGTTTCATTCTCAGTTATCCTACAGAGTTTTACTATAGTTAAGGCAGTGACATCCAGTAGAATCCCTGAGCTAGAACCAGCTCTCACAGGAGCCAGGAAGCCTGCTGCTGTTAAGATCTATGAGACCATGAGCAGGTCCTGGTCATTTTATTTCCTACACTTCTCTAACCCAGAAGTTATACAAGTAGGAGGGCAAGATAAAACAGAAACAATATATAATGCATATCCAACCTATATGACAAGCTCAAAGATGTGGAGACAAAAAAGGCAGCATTAGAAATATTTGGACGCCAAGTTAAGCAATACATGGGTTGTAAAAGCCATGGTGATAACAAACTGAAACATCTTGATATGTAACAATTAATATCTCTATTTTATCAAAGGGTCTCTGAGTGGGACTGAGAAACATCCAAACTGGCTCTGAAGGACAATGTGCATCTATGAGAGAAAAACATTTTCATAAGAGTAAAGCATAATGTTATTCTAGACATCCCTGTCTAAGAGCAGTCCAAACAATATTAGTTTTACTTCTTAAATTGATAATTGCTGGATTTAAACTAAAAAAATACAGGATTCACAATACCAGTTTGAATGTAGCGCCCCACAGGCTAGATGAGGTACTACTAGTGCACTCACATACTGAGCAGGAAGGCTTCAACCCAAGAACACGTCCACAGACAGATGCAAACAAAAGGTAAAATTCCTGTCGTTTCCTTGCCAGTCAGTAAGTGACACTTCAGAAATTGTAAAGGGGGGGTAACACTATTTTTTCCCAAGCTTCCTGGTGTGGAAATCACTGAAGATATCTGTTTGGAAAATAAGTCGTTGTTTTCTAGATACTCATCTTGGAAGGTAGGAATTCTGCAGAGTAGTGTGGGAATAGGGACAAACTGGAGATCAACATGAAATTAAACCCTAGGAAGAATTAATTCCAAGATAGATTCAGACAGAACAGGAGGAGAAAAATCTGATAGAGATGCCAGGGGCAAGGGAAAGCCTGGAAAAGTCTTGCTGAGCCAAGCAAAATGAAGGCTGAGATATGACTGCTATCTATAAATACTTCAGGATGGGTAAATGACATGGAGCAAAAAGAATTGTCTCAGCTAAAGGGAAACACTAGCAGAAGAACAAATGGTTGCAAACTGGCCATGAATAAATATAGCCTGAAAATTAGAAAAAGTTTCTAACCATCAGAGGGATGAGGCTATAGATCAGTGTGGGAGTTTGATTAGTTAGTTTCTAAAAGGGCATTGTACCATGTGGCTACTTGCAATAGAAAAGGACTGGATTTGATAACTCAGGAGAAAGAGAGGATTAGACATATTCCTAAAGGCACATTATACATCCTGTTCCCACTTAAAATTGAGTTATTTGTTTTTGGTGGGGTTTGTTTTTTGTTTTGCCAGGGAGTTGGGGGGCGGGGATTGACAAATAGTATATTTTCTGAAAAACAGAGTTTTGGAAGGACCAAAACTGTTTATAAAGGCAGGCTGAATCTGGCAAACAGCTTTGCTGGAAAAAAGGTAGGGGGGAAGATTTTGCAAGTGTCAAATTGTGACATTTCCCAAATGGAAATTTAAGTTCAGAAATTCCCAAATGTTTCATTCAGATGTTCTGAAAGTGAACATTTTTAGCACGTTTTTACAATCCTATTTTAATTTTTTCATTTTAAAATTGATTTGAAAGTAGAACAGTTTTAAGAAGAAAAAAATATTTGTAATGGTTAAATAATTCCACCCCCGCCCCCCAAAAGTGAAACATTTAGATATGAATCAAACAGAACATTTCAAATTAACTGAAACAATGTTTTTTGTTTAATTGGAAAAAAAAATTAATCTGTTTTCGTTCAAGCTGAACTCATTTTTTTCCCTTCAGTTTTCAGTTTGGCCACGGAACTGAGAAATACGCTCTTTTCCCAGCTCTACCCAGGCAGACCCCTCCCACCCAGCATTCTTTTGAACTGGTAATGGTTGGCCTAAGGCATTTTCTGGGTCTGGACTCCCTCTGGCAGCTGTAATTTTACATCTACAAATACAAAATCTTAAATTTTACACTGTCCCAA
Source organism: Crocodylus porosus (assembly GCF_001723895.1). Lineage (NCBI taxonomy): Eukaryota > Metazoa > Chordata > Crocodylia > Crocodylidae > Crocodylus > Crocodylus porosus. The sequence goes on along the minus strand of NW_017728943.1, from coordinate 9,669,607 downwards.
AAGCTTTCTGCATAAAATCCTTTCACAATCTTCACAATATTGTCAAGTCATCAGCTCTTCTTAGCAAACACTACATGAAGTTGACCACTTAACAAATGCTTTTGTTGGTTTTTTGATTTCCTTAGTAGCTCATTATTTTCTATATTTGCCACTGATTCGGTTAAAAGATTCTGCTTGCTATGAACACTGGTGTGAAATTTAACTGGACCTTGCTTTTCTGATCATGTGACAGTATTAAAATCTTTTCTCCAGTGAGATTTTAATTTAATTTTACAACAGCGCTCTGCCCTTCTTTAACCATTTTCATCAAAGTGCTTTTTGCAACCATCCCTGCAAGGAGAAGATGATAAGGTTGCACTTACACAGTGCTTGGAAATCTTTGGATGGAAAATGCTTCTGTGATGGGAGAGGATAGTTTCATTGTCTGTTTTCAGATGGTGAAATCAAGACTTGAAGGTTTTGTCTGCATTACCCTTTTTATTTCAGAGCACCTCAATGTTGCTAACCAGTTTGGTGGAAGCATAACTAGTAGCAGCACAGATAAACAGAGAGAAGGTAAAATAATAAGATAATGAAAACCTTAAAATGTTGTGCCACACAAACAGCAGTTCTCCACACCAGGGCTCCAGTTGCTGCCTTTCCTGACAGAGCTGTACTGTTTTTAGCTAAAATGAAAAGTTTTTTTTAGGGGAAAGAAGAAAAAGACATTATAGGGATATCAAGAAAAAAGATTAGGTGAAAGCTGGGAATTACCCCCTGCTGTCTGACTGGCAAAGTCTGTCTCCACTGTACTTTTTCAACCTAGTTTTAAATGCAGCCTCTTTCCCAGCACCAAAAAAAAAGCAAAAACAAAACAGTATTATTAAAAATTGTGAGAGTTTGCCTCTCAAAATTTCACCGGTTCGTCACTTGGTATTTACATATCCAGCCCTTCTAAGAAATTACAGTTATCATTGAGGTTTGTCTATTTTAGAAAAATACCACTTATGTCACAAAAATTGATCTAGTAACAACAGGTCAAGCTCCTAATATACACTGAAACAGTTTAAACTGCACATACAGAAATACAGCTTGCAACATAAACTGGTTTGAGAGATATTTAAGCTAGTTTCAATACATCACTCTCCCAAGTTTGAACTAGGATCGTTAGGTTGATTTTAAACAGATTTATCGAAACTAATGTAAGTTTCAAAACATAGACCAGGCAGCAGAGATAAATTTAAGAATCACCTTGGTCCTTAAGGGCTCCTGTCTGCAAGCTGTGATTCATGCAAGAAATCTGTTGTTTTCAATAGGAAGACAAGATTTCTGTGAATGTAGAACACTTGCATAAAATAGGAATGTTAGGATCAGGCCCTAAAACAATAGAAATGTTCTTTTCTGAAAGTACCAGGCTTGAAAAACTTTTTCCAGCTTTTCCTTCTTTAAAAAAAAAAATTAGTCTTCTGTAAAGACAGATTAGATAGGGCAGGACACCTCTGCCTGAGAGAGACTAGTTAAGCAACCATTTGATATAAAAGCTCAGTCCCAAGCGAGAGGAGGGATAAGTGATCGATGGTTTATAAGGAATTATTTGACTCTTGCCTGTAAGAAAACCCTTTGGAGTTTCCTTGAGATCTCATACACAGAGAGGAATGTCTCCTGAATTCCCACCTTTTTCCACTCACTGAAGATGGAATGATCTTGAATGAAAATGCTAGAAGTGAGTATAAAAGCAAGGAAGACATTGCTGGAAATCCTGTCTCTTTTTGAAGACTCCTCTTAGAAACAATTTCCAGATTTGCTTGTATGATTCCATTGCCTGCAACCCTATTTCAGTCTGAGTAATTTGCCTCTCTGTAGGAAAAGTTTAGCAGGCCTAACTGCAGGAGATCGCCAATTCAATAAGGTACATATTTCTGCAAGCATCAATCCCCCCCACCCTCCTCCCTCAAAATTCAGAGGTCAAAGGTGGGTGAACTTGACCAACACAAATCCACTTGGAGCTCCCAGACAGCCCTCCTGGTTCCCATCTGGACAGCTCCATCACTTTCCTCTGCTGCAGCAATGCTGGTGTCCACACTGTGGGCAAAGCACAGGAGGGGCACATACATTCTGGATGTCTGTTTTTCAAAATGTTCTTGAATTATCAGTTGCACTAATTTCAGCTCTTCCCAGCATCAGCCACTTTTGCACAAACACATTTAACTCTACCATATACTTCACTCACCCTCAGTGTGACACAGGGAACTAACAAAGGAAAGCACAGAGACTATTTTGCCGGTTTCACAAATAGTCATGCTGACAACTAGTGATGTGACTTCTCAAGAGGTCAATGCCTGGTAACTGGCAGAGCTTGGAAGGAAAGGTCCCAAATGCTTGTTTCATGCCCTGCTCACTACACTGTGCTGTACCCAACAGTCTCCAACAAAACCCAAGCCTGAGCAATCACATCTGGAACCACAGTCTGCAGCTTGAGTCTATGCAGAGGCTACACACAACTGTACAGTATATGTAGTTATGTATAGAACATACACTCACAAATACTCCAAACACACACTCTGTGTGCACACTCACAAATCTGGATATGTATATATGCATTCATAATATCTAATGCATGCTAAATGGGTAGCTCTGAGGAAGTTGGTGATAGACTGCATTTACTGTTTCAGGACCTGCACTTGCCTTGGACTTTTAATTCCTTTACCTGCTTCTTTCCCACAGAAATGTTTCCACTAAGATTATTTCCAAGATCTGAGCTTCTGAACAGCTTTAGCCAGCTGCCACTTGGAGCTGCTCTTGTTTTTTATATTCTTGCAACCTCGTGTCCACAACGCAGGGATTTTTTCTGCAAACCTGAATACCCCTCCTGTGGGTCAGTACCTCATGTATTCTGCCCTGCAGGTTTAAGATGGAGGTCTCCTGAATCCTCAGGGTGGATATGAAAACATTATACCTTCAGAAAGGAGAACAGGATCCCACCTTTATCAGTGCTATAAAACTGCTGTCTCCAATCTGTGCAGGCGAAGACCCTAGAATGACCATGTTTTCTTGGACCTTTTAGTTGCTTTGGAAATCTGTCTAAAATGCATGTAATACATTTTCTCCATCCAGGGCCTCACAATGAGAAAGTTACCAGATTTTAAGAAAGGAACTGTACTGCACAAAATCCAGTGCTGGTTTGAAAGAGAGGTGAAACCCTCACAACAACGACGCTTGAACGACTTTTTCCTATCGTACCAAAACAGCGCGGGATGGTACAACAGAAGGCGTTAGATGAAGTTGCTTAACAAGATCCGCACAGCTGCCTGAGGGCGAGGAGGAAGGCCGTCCTACACGCCCAGGGCTTCGTTTGAGTCCGCGCCACGCTGTTGTCTCCGCGCAGCCCCGGCACCTGAGCCCAGAGGCGAGCACTCACGCTCAAGCAGCGCCGCAAAGGTTCACTTCCAGGCTCCGGAGGAGCCGCGGGGCCGAGCTCGGGCGGGCGGCCGGGCCGAGGCTGCGCCACCCCGCCGGGCGCCGGGCGAGTAACGTACGGGCAAGGCCGCGAAGGCCACGTGGCAAAGGCGCTCCCGCCGCAGCTGCCCAGCGACGCGCTGCCGGCAGCGCCCGCGGCTGCAGCCCGCTGCCCCCGCGACAGCGCTGGCCCGGGGCTTTACTAGCCAAGGAAGTGCGCGCTCGTGCAGCCGGGAGCGGCCGGCCCGGCCCGGCCCAGACACGCGCCAGTGGGGAAGCGTGCGCGGGGCGGCCGGGGCTGCCCTGCCTTGAGCCGCCTCGGGCCGGATCGCTCCCTCGCACTCGCCCGCCCGGTGGTCAGAGCCCCGGCTCCCTGCCCCTCTTCAGCCCCGGCCGTCCTGGGCACTGGGCCGCCGCGGCGGGTACGCCGCAAGCTCCGGCTCGGGCGGGACAGGGCCGCGGGCCCCGCTGCAGCTCGCCGAGGGGGAAGGCGGCCCAGCGAAGCGCCTCGGCCTTGCAGCCCCCGGGCTGGAAGGGGCCGTGCCGGCCGGGCTTTCGCGCCGTGACTGCCGCTCCGGCGCTGGCTCTTGTTTTGCTTTGAAAACGAAATCCGCTGCGAAGTGCAACGGAGGCGACCCGCGGCGCCGCAGCCGGGCCCGGCGGGGCAGCGGGCGGCGGTCCACCTTCCTCGTGCGGCGCGACGCCGCCGTCCCACCGCGGCCCTTGAGAAGGCGGGAGCGGGGCCTCGGCAGCGGCTGATCACTTTGCAGGCAGCTGCACGGATCGGGATTTAACGGCGCTCTCGGGCTTTTTTTAAAGGCCATCGGCCTCCGCAGGCCTGGAGTGTAAACTGTTCCTCATTTCCTTCCCTCCATGAAAGACACCGGCGCGGCTCCGCCTGCTTCCTCGGCCGGCGCGCGGGACCCTCCCCGGCTCCCTTTTACTCCTGGAAAAACAGGCCGAGTAACCAACTCCAAGCGCTCGCCCTTGGGCGGCCCGAGCGGCTCGGGGCCTGCTTTAAAAGTATTCGTTTATTGTTTTAACCGAGAAGCAACTCGCAGACGTGCGTTGTCTTTCTTTTTCTCCCCGTTTTGCTTCATTCCGTCTCGCCCTCCTGCCGCCGGGCTGCGGACCATCTCCTTGCCCGCAGCACGTATTCATTAGCTCGGTCGCTTTGGCGTTGCGGGAGGAAAAGAAATCGTGGTTGTTGTTACAGTCCTGCCTAGGGCTACCGGTGCCGCTGCAGCTGGCGGGACTCGTCCGCCTCAGGGCCCGCTCCTCGGGCTGCGCACAGGTGAAGGCTCCTCAACTCGCCTCGTTTCCCCTGGCTTGAGGCCGCCGGGACACGGGGGGCTCGCGCTCCGGCAGCCCCTGCCCGCTCCCTCGGCCCGGCGCCTTTCTCCGGACCCCAGAAAGTTTCACGCAGGTCCTCGGCGCGCTCCCGGCCACGGCGGCTCCCCCGGCCATGGCCTCCGCACGCGGAAAGAGAGAACTCAGTGCTAAGGACTTAGCATTAGGTAACTCCCCGCCAGGCACACACGCGAAATGCCCTGGGAACTCCGTACTGCCCGCGAGTCTCCGGTCAGGCAGCATGGCAAGCAGCCTTCAGCCGCCCCGGGGCTGGGGAAGGCGCTGGCTGCAGCTCCCTCGCAGCGCCCTTCGCCAGGGCGAGGGCGAGGGCGAGGGCGAGGGCGGCGCCGGCGACACGGAGGTGGGAGGGCAGCGGGGTCCCGCCGCTACCCCTGCGCCAGGGCCCGGGGAGCTGCCCGCCGCTGGGGGCCTGCTGCGTGTGTGCACCTCCACCGCCTCGCAGCTCCCCGGGGAAGGGGAGATGAGCTCAGGCGGGTGGGGCGGGAGCCCCGCTCCGGCGCGCGGCTCCTCTCACCCCGCGCCCGCGGTAGCCCGAGCGCAGCTGTGCCCAGGGCCGATCCCGCTCGCACCCTCCGGAGGGCAAGAGCCCTTTCCCCGGGCCGGCCGGCGCGGGCTCCGCCGGGCTGGAAAACCGGCCGCCGCCGCCCGGACGGTGGGGACACCGGGGGCCCGGTCAGCCGCTCGGCTCGCAGCCCGCTGGCCAGCCCGGGCGGGGGCACGGCGCGGCCCGCAGGACCTGGCCCAGCCGCGCAGGCGAGGGGAAGGGCTGGGGAGCATGCAGAGGCCTCCCCCGGGCCTCTCCGCAGGCCCCGTGCAGCAGGAGGCCGGCGCGGCACTAACCGGGGTGGAGATCCAGGCACGGCGTCGGGTCTTCATTCTCACCCAGCTGGCCGCCGGGGCTTAGGCTTTCCATGGACAGGTCCAGGCCCTTGTCCTCCCAGTCCCGCAGCTTCCTCTTTTTATTCGTCCCAATCAAGGCTTCCACCGAGAAGGCGTGCGCTCGGGAGCTGAGGGCCACTGCCGACCTTCTCCGCTCGCTCATCTTACCCGCAGCGCAGCCCTCCGCCGGGCGAGCAAGCAGCGGCAGAGCGGCTCGCCCTCTCCCCCAGCCCGCGCCGGGAAGGAGCTACATGGGGCGCGCCGCGGCGGGAGCTGTGCGGGGCACGGGCTCAGAGGGGCCCAGGCTGCAGTGCATCTTTTCCCCTCCCCTTTCCTCCTCTCTCTCTGATGGATCCAAACTTCTGGGAAATCCCCCCACCCCGAGTTAGGCAGGCTGCGTGCGCCTGTCAAAGGGGGGGAAAAAAAGCAGCTGTGGCCAATGGGAGGCCGGGAAGGAGAAAGACCCAAAACCCAATGAGCAGGGGAGGGAGCGGAGCGCGGCCAGTTGGGCCTCGGAGCACCGGACGGGCTTAACTCTTTGAAGAGCGGAGGCCCCGAGGAAATGTGCGCCCATAAGGACAGAGGGGAGCAGCTCCCACATTTGGCCAGTCTCCGCGGCCGCCTTTGCTCCGGACTGTCGGTCACTAAGCACCAAACGCTGCATTTTAAAGGGCTTTAAAATCTGGGATCGAAAAGTAGGGAATGGTGCGGGTTGGAAAACCCAGCGCGTGCCACGTTAATGCCCTGGCTGCTGCCGGCCGGGACAGCGGCGTCCCACTAGAAAAGGTCCTCGCTGCGTCTCGCAAGCGTTACCCCGCCTGGCCACTCTTTGCTCAATCCCCTTTGGAACAATCAGGCTGCAAGGTCTGGCTGTGACATTTTGCGGGAGTTCAAATATGTTTATAAAGTCTCCCGTATTTCGAAGACTTTTTCATTTGCTTTTGCGACTGCAGCATCGTTTTGGCCTCGGAGAGAAAACCCGCTGAATGTCAGGTTTAGCTCAGGCAGATGCCTGGAAATTCATTCAAACACTGCACGCGGGGCGGAGGTTCACAGAGCAGCTATTTGAGATTCATCCCGTCTGCAGACACGTATAAATGCACGTGAAAGAGTTTTACCGTAGGAAGTCTTGTCCTTTTTCTTCTTGCTACGAACTCGCTGCTCAGCTAATGCCGCAGGATGCTGCTGCGCGCGTTCGTGTAGAGCGTGGCCGTGCCCCCCGTGCACAGTGCACCCGTGGCCACCCGTGTGCAGCGCAGCCCTACACGGACGGCCGCACTTAGACAACATGTGTGCAGCGGTCGTTTGGGCAGCAAGTTCGTAGTAAGAAAAGGGAAAAAAAAGAACCTAACTTCTTAAGGTGAAACTCCTTCTACACTTTCCTTAGATCATCTGAATAAAAATAATATCGCGAATGGTGCAGAGGTGGCTAGGACAGTAGGTAGGAGGTCATGGTTGGCTAAACGAAACACAAACCGCTATGCGGTTTTATTTTATTTTATTTGAATGGAGAAGAAAGAACTGAAACAGAACAGCGGACAGGAAGCATTCAGAAAAACGCAAGCCTACAGGCAAAGCAGTGAGTGGATCTGCAGCACTGAATAAATGAGGAGAAACTAAGAGAAAGTGGAATCACTCTTCCGGAGTCGGTGCGGGGTTTTCTTTTCTCGAAACCTCTCCTAAAAAATCCTGAAATGGCGGCCCTCGGCGGCTCTCAGACAATGAGCTCGGAGCGTCTGGTCGTGGTTAGGAGAGTTTTAAATAGAGGGGGGCTCGGGCACAAGCAAGGGTTTGGAAGCAGTGTCACGAGCTAGAGGGACACAAGCAGATGCCCGGGGTCTCGGGAGACGAACAGACTTCTTCCCGGTCCCTTTTCCTGGCCTAGGTGACGGGGTTGCCTGCCTGACAATGCTTTGTGGTGGCTAAATCAACCAACCTGGCGAGCACTTACGAGGTGGGGGGCGGCTCCCCTAGCTGGAGAGCTGGTGAGCGGGACCCGCTCAATCCCCCAGGAGCACCCCGTCTATACCGCCGTGGTTAGGTTGCTTCCAGGGAGCGCACGGGCACACAGCTTGCTCAGGGCTGGCGTTTCCCGCATCCTGCCTAGCTTGGGGATCAGTCCGCTCTGGGAAGTCTGGCTCCAAGGACCCTGGACTGGGGGTGGATTTTAGGAAACTCCTTTTTGTTTTTTAATCACCGGCATTGATACGATTGGGAGGAACACGCCTATTTCCACAGGGCTGCTTGACACTGTTCCCAGGGACTTTCACCCTGAACCTGACGGAAAAGAAATTCCTTGGGGAAAAAATGCAAACGATATCCTGTGATCTGAAAGTCCCGGTAACATTCCCCTGCACGGCAGAGACGCCCAAGCAGGTTTCACAGGCGTAGGCGAGTAACTAGGTAGGTTGGCGGAAAAGATCCCCCCAAACGCAAGCTATTTTGTAAGATTTTGCAGGAGCAAACTGCACTCGAACGCTTTAAACAAGTTGGGGACTTATGTGAAATATACAATCCGTTTCTCACACTACAGAAGTCTAGTTTCCGCGGTCTGCCCGCTCTCGTTCTCATATCGGTTCCTCTGTCTTGTTTTAGTTTTCTTCCCTGGATGGGCTGGAAGGGCCCTAATACGGGAGCGATTTCAAACTGACAAAGCCGCCAGCAAAACTACAGCCGGCCCCAGACTCGGCCGCGCAGAGACCGGCCAAGCTCGCAAGCGGCCGGGACTGAGCGGAGCTCCGCGCCCCGCGCATCCCGGCCGCGCCGGGCAGGGCTATCCGGGCGCCGTGTCGCAGCCCCGCTACTCCGGTGTCGTCGGGACCCGCAGACTGAACACATGGCGCCCGCCCCCCGCTCCACCGACTCCCCGACGCTTGACAAAAGCGGCGATCTGCTAGCCTGCCCCGACTGCTGCTTCTCGCCGACTCGCAACAAAGGCCGGGGAGACAGAAGCCGAGCGGCGCCGCTGCCCCCAGCACGGCCCGGGCGCAGGTACCGGCGGTGCAGGCGTGCGCGTTGCTGAACGAGCGCTGCCGCCGTCCCGGGCACGTTTCCCGCGCGGCCCTAGGCGCTGCCCGTGGGAGCCCCGGGGACCAGCAGCCGCCGCCAAAGCAGATCTCGCCCGTGTCTCAGCCGCGCGGCCCGACTTGGCGGGCGGCAAGCCTCGGGGGCTGCCCCGGCCCAGCGGGGCTCGCGCGCTGGACCGGGCACGGCCGCTGCCGCTAAACTCTGGGTTTAGACCAGAAGCTGGGGCCAGAGCGTGAGCCCGGGACGCGGAAGAATGAAGGCGGTTTGCGAGCCCAGCCCCGGCCCCCACCGCGGCCTCGGCTCGCGGGAGCAGCTCCCTTTAGATCCCGGCAGCGCCTCCCTGCAATAACGCGGCGGTAAGCCAGGGTCGAGAGCTCATAAAGGAGCCACTGGCTCCCGGACGCGGGCCAGGAGCGGCTGCGGGCGGAGGCTGCGCGGGGCCCAGGTGCCGAGCGACCCTCCGCCGGCCGCCGCCAGGGATCTGCGCTCCGCGCCGGGCGGCACCGCCCGCGCTTGCGGTTTACAGCATCAAAATCTCGGCTCGGACTGCAGTGAACCCGCGCCCGGCTCTCGGGCCTTCCAGATGTTTGCAATAAAATGGCAGGTTCTGCCTGTGGGACTCGAAATAAAATTTAACTGCCTTCCCCCTGCAATTATTCTCTTAGCTCGCCCTCCGCACGTCTCTGCTTTCCATCAGGACAGCAACAATCCGATTACGCGCGAGGGCAATAAAACCCCGCGCCACCCGCCTGCTCCCTCCCCGGCCCCCGCTCCCGCCCGCCTTTGTGCTCAGGGCCAAAGGGCGAGGGCGCCGGGGCAGAGGCGGCGCGGCGGCACCGCGCTCCCGCCGGC
>NW_017728943.1:9640974-9658710 GCF_001723895.1 Crocodylus porosus | reverse complement strand
GGCGGCGAGTGCCCGAGCCCTACCACGTAGGCTTTTGCCGTGGGGCGACCCCTTGTTGGCAGGCCCGAGCTGGCCCGCTCCACTCCTGGCTCCTTCTCGCGCCCCGGGACGAGGACGCGCACTCCCTGGGCCGGGGCTGCCCCGAGCCGAGCGGCTCTGGCGGCGGGGCCGGCGGCAGCCGCTTCCCTCCGCGGGCATCGGCCCTGCGGGCGCGGGGCGCGGGGCTGTGAGCGAGGCAGAAAAGATCCTCGGGCCACGGGGGCCTGCGGCGGCAAGCTGGGAGCTAGGGCGCGGGGGCTCTCGTCCCCGGCTTGAATCCTGAGCGCCTCCGCGACGGGGAAAGACCGCTGCTGGACTCGCTCGTCCGGAGAAAGGAGCCGGCGGCTCTCGGGACTTGGAGCCCCTCAGCGCAGCCCCGCTCGAGAGAGCCGAGACCCCTGCTGCCTGTGTGGTCTAGTCGCGGACGCCAGGGCACCTGCACTTACTTCGGAATAGCTCTTCCTCATTCTCCTCGTGTGCAGACACTCTGACTCCGGAATAAGACCGTCTGGCGCCCAGCTGGCCCAATCCACTTCCACTGACAGCGCTAGGAGGAAGGCGCTGATCACCTCAGGGACTATGGGAAGCAAGACCTGAACCTGCTGTTACACACAGGTGAAGACCCTGGACAAACTCTTACCGTCTCCCCCGCCTTGCCCCACCCTGGGTTGCAAATAAAGCATTGGTTTATTTTAAGTGAACATGCAGACAACTAATTATAGGTAAAATTCAGCTGGATTCAAACAGTAATTGTATCTCAAGGGGAGATCTACTGCTAGTGGTAGAATAAGGAGCAAGGAGCAATGGTCTCAAGTTGCAGCAAGTGGGGTCTAAACTGGATGTTAGAAAACACTTTCTCACTAGGAGGGCAGTGAAGCACTGGAACGGGTTACCTAGAGAGGTGGTGGCATCTCCATCCTTTGAAGGGTTTGGAAGTTTTCAAAACTTGGCTAGACAAAGCTTTGGCTGGGATGATCTAGTAGTTGGGGATGGTGATTCATTTCCTCCTGAGAGTGGCATGCACCCTTCTTATCCAGTCCTGCTTCCCTGCTGCAGAAATGACCAAGCCCATATTGTGAGATATCTGGAGAGACCAGCCTCATCCAGTTTGCCTGTAGCCCGAGTCCCTGGTTGGGACAGGGTCTAGACCACAGCAATACCCCCTCCCCAGGATGCTCCAAGTAGGGTCCCTGCATCCTCTTATTCATTCCTGCCTGCAGTCCAAGATGACAAAAGAGTCTGGGGCTCAGAGTAACTTTGGGAAGGAATAGGAAGGCAGGACCCTGGAGCCATCCTACTGATATAATACTGGTCAAGTCCTGCTGTGGTCCCCAGGAGGCCCAGATCCCATCTTATAGGATATAACAGGAGATTTGGCCCCCTCAGCCCTGTCCAAACCTCCTGTCATGTCTTAGGCTTGCCTTCCCATGACTCCCATGGAAATGCATGAAGGAGGATCTTCTTGCCCCACCAGAGAGCCTGCCCTTTTATCAGCACTAGATGTGTGTGATAGGGGCATGGGGTGAGGGGAGGGCATTGCCCAGCAGACAGATCAAGTGTGGATCTCTGATGTGGCTGGAGCCCAGGGTGGAGAGGCTGATTTCCCCTTGGAAGCCACCTGCTGCAAGGTGCTCTGAACAGCAGGTGTTCTCCTTCGCACTCTCCTGGGCATCATCTGCAGGCAAAAAGCTCTGGAGCAGGACCTGTCCAGGCAGGTATGTTTTCACCTGCAGCATGACCTGCAGCATGTAAGAGAGACTGTGCATGGGCTGCAAGCAGATAACCTTCTTTGACAGCAGTCTTGAGGCCCACCTTGCTGGGTTCATCAGACCCCAGCAGTCTTTCCTGCCCAAGTGCAGGAGGGGCTGGACCTGATGATCTATCTGTAAGGTCCCTCCCAGCTCCAACAACTATGAAACTGTGAAACTGTCTACTGCATCCCTTTATGCCTCTCTGCTCTTGCAGCCAGCTGGGTCCCAGCACAGCAACCCCCACAGCTGCCTGCAGCAAAGGGCCAGGTTTCCCCGTGGGCAGCACTGTGAGTTCTCTGGCAGTTTCCAGGCTCACAAGGTGCAAGACATGAGAAGTGATAGTCTCTTTATTTGGCACTAGTTAGGCCTCATTTAGAGTACAGAGTAGTTTCAGGCTCCACATTTTTTAAAAGGACATGGAGAAGTTAGAGAGGGTCTAGAGGCAAGTAGCAAAAATGATAAGGGGCTTGGAAAAAACAGACAGTCCAGCTTGCAGAAAAAGAGAGGACATGCTAGCAGCCTTCATAAAACAGAAGGGTTGCCATAAACAAAGACGGGAAATGTTTTCTCTCTTGCTGCTGAGAGCAGGACACAGACCGGTGGCTTGGAGTTGCAGCAAAGCAGGTTAGGTGGGCTGTCAGGGGAAATTTCTACATCGTTTAGAGGAGTGAGACAGCAGAGTGGACTACCTAGGTGAGCTGTGGACTGTCCCTGAGGGCTGGGCTGGGCCAGTTTTGCCCCCAAGCTGGGGAAGCTCCAGTCTTGCCTGCCAGGCAGAGCCACTTGCAAGGAACGCGAGGCGGGTGCGGGGGCCTGGCTCCCCAGGGAGGTGTGAAGCCGCATCCCCGGCGAGGAGAGAGGCCTGGGCCGGTGCAGTCCCGGGGCTCACCCGGGCACTGGCGGGCACCGAGATCTCCGCTCGCGCGGCCCGAGGCCTCCTCTGCTACTTGCTTCCTTCCTTCGTTTTTGGCTCCCTTGGCTTGGCGGAGCGGGCCGGAGGCGGAGGTCCTGCGGGTCGGGCCGGTCAGCCGGCGGCGGGCGAGCGCCGGGGGCGCTGTCCCGCAAGCGGCCGGGCCCAGGGCAGGGAGCCGGCCACAAGGGACGCGGCGGAGGAGCGCCCCTCGTGCCGAGGGCCTGCCGGGCCCGGCTCCCCGTCCGCGCCAGGAGGGCTGCAGCCCGCGACGTGGGCACGGGCCCTCCCTGCCGCGAGCAGCGCGGGCAGGGAGCCGCACCACCGGGCCCGGGAAGCAGGGCGGGCTCCGGGGCTCGGCGCCCACGTTTCGGGCTGCAGCCCTCCTGGCGCGGACGGGGAGCCGGGCCCGGGCACCTCCGGCGCGCGCTACAGCCTGCCCCGGCCTCCCGGCTCCCCGGCGCTTGCATGCCCGGGCGCTCCAGGCGGCACGGACCCGGGACCCGCTCCCAGGAGCCCGGGGCCCCGCAGCCGCCTATGCTGCGCCAGGACACGGGGCACGCGCCGGGCCGGAGGGATTTGCTGGCTGGGCCGGCCCTGCGGGCGGGAGCCAGGCACGCCGCATCCGCTGCGGTGCGGGCCTGGGGACGGCTGGGCTGCCTCGTCCTCCCGCGTCGGCCCCGGGAGCAGCGTGAGGCGGGCGCGGAGGCCGAGCGCGAGGGCCGGCCTCTCCGCCGCCTCGCTTCGCTTCTGCCTCCCGCTTCCCGCCCGTGGCCGCGCTTGGCCGCGGGGGGCACGGGGAACAGGCTCGCTGCCGCAGCCCCACAGCCATCGCCAGCCTGCCCCCTGGTGCCAGTCCCGCGCGAGTGCAAGCCTGGCCCTTGCCAAGCCCCGCCGCCGCCTGTTTCTATGAACTCACGTCATGTGCGGCTGCGAAGCCGATGGATGGAGCCTGGGAGCGGTGTCAGCCTCGGTGGAGGAGAGGCGGCGTTGGAGACACTCCCTCCTAGCCACAGACGTTGAAGAACTTGCTCAGTTTGTCCCGCCAGCCCCGCCACTGTTAACATTTATCATTCTTTCTAAATCAAACGCTTTTGGGGGGACTGCTGCTATAGCCCAAGCTGCAGCAGGCAGGGATAGAACTGTGCAGGCCAAGGACCAAGCCAGCGAAGAGTTCAGCTTCCTTAAAAAAAGAAAAAGAAACCTGTTTACTATTCAGGAAATTTGGTAATTATTTTTCTCCTCTATGTAGTGACATTACCCTCTTTTGATATTAGATCCTCTGTGGAGGCCCTTGCTTTCAAGCTCCAACAAGAAGGGAAAGATTAAGGAGCTGCAATACAGTGCCACAGTGTAAGTTTCTTCCATGACACTTTCAGGCCAGCTGAGCACTTGCAGCAGAGCAAGAAAAATCAAGCTAGAAAGGAATAGCTTGCAGGTTTCTGAGAGACAGAAAAGCTTGTAGCTTTCATTAGATTCATTATTTATTATGCTGAATTGAACTGCCTGCCCTTTAGCACATTTCAATGTTTATTCATGCCACAAGCTCCACTAATAGATTACCCAAGGAAAAAATACTATAACTATGCATAGCAACAGCATCTTCAACTGAAAGGCCTCAGAATGCTTGCAAATGTTAGCTTAACCCCACAATACCTCTGTGAGACATGGAAGACTCATCAGCTTAATTTTACATATGAGAAAACTGAGGCACCCAAAAGTCAAATGATTTGCTCAAGGATTGCCATACAGTTTCTGGGTAAGTCAGACCTCTCATGCTTAAACAGCAAGAGCAATTTCCTTCTGGTGGAAACCAACACAGTTTAAAGAGCAGGAAACTCCAGAAAACAAAAAGAGTCAAGGCACAAACAGGCAAAACACAATACTCCAGAAATTTTCTATACAGGTGTTACCTGAAGGGACAATTTTCTTTGTATTTATTTTATTATTCTCTCTCTATATAAAGGGCTTAGTCCATCTGTCTGTCTGTAAAGGGCTTGGGGGTGGCGTGAGGCTCTAGCCGGTGCTGCAGGTGGGGCAAGTTGCTAGTCAAGAATGACAGTGGGAATGGAGCACGGGGACAGTGGGGGGGGGAGGGTGGCATGGGGCCAGACTCAGAGCTGGGGTGCAGGGCAGGGGAGAATTATGGCAGGGATAGAGGTCACAGAGCAGGAGGGCAAGACCAGCACTGCTGGCCTGCCCCCTCCTCCTCATCCCTGCTCCTCAGAGATGGCAGTGGCATGGCAGGGGGTGGCAGTGCAGCATTGGCTTCGCCCCCACACTCCATCCCTGCCATTACTCCATCCCTGCTATCAGTATTAAAGGGCAATTTGCTAGTGATTTAATAACCACATTTTTTGCTCCAGGCATTAGAGATTTTGTACTAAAAATCCCATATAATCCCAACATCTTAAATCTTCCTAGCCCACCTGACAAGAGTCCCTCCCTGGGACTTATCACCTCCGAGAGCTTCCCATCAACCAGAGATGACATTCACACTTCAAGGGTATGTCTACATGAGACATTTTACCGTGCAGTAGATTGATCTACTGCATGGTTTTCTAGTACCTGTAAACAGAGGTAATAGATTTACTGTGCAGTAGCTACTGCACAGTAGCACATGGTCATATAACTGACTGGGAGTAAATTGGTGACTCTAGGCAGCAAGTGAGGGAACCCTCCCCCAGCCCTTCCCATGGGCAGCTGCCTGCTGCTGGGGATGACTGCGGAGCCAGGGTGGGGACACTGTCTCCTGCCTTTGCAGCAGTCTGCTCCCAGCTCCCAGGTCTGAGATTGAAGCCAGGGGCTGAGACATTACTCCCTCCTCCAAGAGCTGCCTGCTGCTGGGGCCAGCTCCAATTGCCAATCAACATTGGTTGGCTCTCATCCCAGATCAACACTGTCCCCACCTCAGCTCCACAACTGGAGCCAGGCTCCACAGCAGGCAGCTCTTGGGAGCAGGGGGCAATGTTGCAGCCCCAGCTTTGATCTCTGAGTGGGGGGTCAGGAGCTGCCTGCTGCAGGGGGAGGGGACATTGTCTTTGCCCCAGCTCTGCAATCAGAGTGGGGTTTAGGCAGAAGGCATCTGCCTAGGGCATGGGTAGGGTTGGGAGGCAGCTCTCTCAGAGATGAGACAATTTCCCCTACCTCCTGGATCCCAGGCCTGACCTTAGTGCTCCCTGTCCTGAACTGTTCCTGTTGGGTGTGTCCCCATGAGCAGGAACATATTTCCCTGGAGACAAGGTGTGCTGCGCACAGCACATTACCTCAGGTGGGGTAGGGGAGGCTCAGCCAGAATCTGTGCTGGCCCCAGGACCCTTACCTGGGGTCCTGGGGACTTTAGGGAGCTGCAGATATGGTTTTCCTGCAGCATGGAGCCTGGCTGGCAGGTAGAATGTGACTGACTAGCTAGGCTCTGGTTTTGGGTGGTGCACACTGCTGCTATGTGCACCACACTTTTTTCGACATGACTTTTTCTGACCCCAGGATCTCCTCAGGTCAACTCCGCCACCATGCACTGGTTGGGAGCAAATTTGCTCCTGATAGGTGTACATGTAGATGTGCACTCATGGAAAGCTTACTGCACAGTAAGCTGTCCGTGCATTGATTACACATAGATGCCTGCAGCTAATCTATTTTCTTGAAAGCAGCTTGGGAGAAGAATGAAACCTCAGAGCCAGGGCTCAGATAGGTGAAATGTAATTGGTGATTGAATTGCAAACCAGTCAGCATGTGACACCAGCAAACAAAATGTGACAAATGAACATGAATAATCGTATTTTGTCGTATATCTCATTGTACTTGAGATTATGATAGCTCTTAGCTAAAAAGTCTACTGTAATGATATTGTTTCACCATGTAAATTAAATCAACCTACTAAAACAAAAACCTCTGCCAACACAATCTCCATCTTGTATGGAATTAGGACAATCTGCTTTTTGTAATAATTCATAAAGCACCTTTGGATTCATATTGACCACCCATTGAAAGATGATTTGCCATGCTCTTTTTTAGTGATCTGTACAAAAAAAAAATATTTATTCCTCTTACTCTACAGTTTACTCTGTTTCTTTAAGATGTGTTGTCCCCATGAATTCTACTCTTGATTTATATATGCTCTAGGCCCAACAAAACTGGACTTCTGAAAAAGCAGCAACCAGAGGGAATGAGTACATGTTTAAAGTGGAGCTGACTAATTAGCTCTGCTGTAAATCTGGCATTTATATGTCTGCCCCTATTAGGCTGAAGTAAACTAATTAACTCTGTGGCAGGGTAGTACTTATATACAAGTACCATCCTGCTGCAAGTTTTTTACTACACAGCAGTGCACATGTAGACGCTGCCCTGATTGCTTGAAGCACAAGGGTGCTTCAGTACAGGGGTTGCCTGCCAGCTAGCCCTGCACTGAAGAACCCTTGTGTACTAGCCGGCCACTCCACAGCATGTTGAGCGGAGTCAGAGCAGCCCTGGGCTGGCAGGCTGACCCCCAGACTGCCTGCCAGCCAGGGCTGCTCTGACCTGGCTCAACATGCTGTGCTTTTGGGTGCATGTGTAATAAACTCCGGAGTGATAAGCACCAAAGTTTATTACTTCAACTTAATACACGAAAAGATGTGCCCAGTGGGTCCAAACTTGCATACTATTTGGCTTGCTGTTGCAGGGGCATAAAGGGCCACCAGCACTTAGCACTGCACTGGTAAGAATCCCAGGGGCAAGACTGATCAGTGAGAATGGAAGGCAGGACTTGGAATCTCTGAGAACAGGTCTCAGAAGAATTGTAGCTTTTAAGAGGTAGGTAACTACTTTTTCTTTGAAAGAGCATTTACTCTTGCTTGTTAGTAAACAGTTGCCGCAGTACCAGGAGGTGTATAACTGCAGCTGTGTAGGATGAGTAACTGCAAGACAACTCCACCAATACATGCAAGGGATCAACCTGAGCTCTTCAGACACAGCTGCATGTAGTACATATGAGATTGCCCATGAGCATGACGGGTTGTTCTGTTACTGCTTTGTGTTGTTTACACTTGTTACACAAGGCATCAATGTGCTTTATTTCAAAATGGTTTGTAGCAACATTACAAAATTATGACCACTTTGTTCTGTTTTGTACTGTTGCTTTCCCACTATTGGTGTTGACCTGCTCTGCTTTCAGATTGGATTTAATGGTATCTTTGTACTCTCTCTTCTGTATTGACCATCTTTGGTTTAGCTGAACATAAAATGTAGCCTTAGGCATTCTCAAGTTGGTCATGTGCATGCAGCATCCAAGCCATCATAGCAGAGCTTTCTTGACTGAACATGTGACAACATTTAAGGATTTCAGTGCTGGAAATCTTGTCCTATTTCATCTTGCAAATAGCACATATGGTACTGATCATGACTTCTGATGCAGGGGAGATGTATTGCCCGGGTTGTACAACCGTACAGGAGTGTCGTGAGCACGACTGCACAATAGAAATGAAGCTGAGTGCTTAGTTTCATATTCCTATTGTTCTCCAGGCAATGGAACAGCATTTCAAATGCAGAACTGGCCTTGGCTGTGTGGTGGATAATCTCATTTTCCATCATAGCATTTTGTGACATGCATTCAGTGGCAAAACCTCTCCACAGACTTGAGAGGAATGCAATTAACTGTGGTACCAAGTTGGACACATGCATCTTTTGGTGCTGGTTAGTAAAATCCTTCAGTTATACCACTTCCTCCATATAAACTACTGAACTAGAACAGGAAGTGTCTGGGCACCAGGGCTCAACCTGACCCTGGACTGCTTTCCTGTTCCCTTTGACTTGCTCCTCTACTCCACTCTCTGGGTAATCTCCTGCCTTCTCACCCTGGCTTACTTCTAGACCCTGCTCTTAGCTTGACTTCTTGCTTCCTTGACCTTTTCCCTAGATTCCGTTCACTCATCTTGATTCTGATCAGTGCCTTGATTCCAAGTGACCCCAGACCTATCACTCACATCCCAGCACTTCAGGTGGCCAACCTGTGGCACATGTGTCATGAGTGGTACAGGCAGTCCCTGTGTGTTCCACATGGCAGATTGGGCAAAGAGCAGAAAACAGAGGAAGAGATTGGCAGGCTTAATTTGTGGCATGTCTGCCAAAAAGGTTGGCCCCACTATCATATGATAATCTTGGCATGTCTAGTCTTGTGCCTTGTAGCTGTGTGAGACATTCTGAAGTGACAACTTTTTGGATAATTTTGGTGAAACCTTAGGTAAATTCTTGCCTGTGAATACAAGGGGGTTAGACCTGATGACTCAGGAAACACTTCTAGTCCTATGTTCCTACAGTATTTCCACAAGTCACCAGACTATGAAACAATAAAGAAGGAGATAGATGGTTGCTTCCAGTAGAAACACTATCTTCTCTTTGTGAATCAGGTCTCTACGTTGTAGTGGAACCGCTGGATCTACCCATGTTGTTGCAGCTGTTATCCCTTAGGAGCTGTATGTAACAGGCAACCCCCCCCCAGTTAAAATCATTTTCCCCTCATATTTCTATTTTGTTTATATATTTTGCAGTAGTAAAACATTTCTAAAGAAAAGAAAATATCCAAAACACATTATATGGAAATTAAAACATGAAATAAATGTAAAATTTAAAAAGAAAAAAATCACCATTTTCAAGTGGAAAAAAAAGAGAAAGAAGGGAGAGAAAACAATTCATGTGCTAGAAGTAGTAAAACTTAAATAAATCATATAAAGCTAGATACATCTTCATAAAAGCCTTTCTTCTTACTCCAAGCAAATATTTTTAGCTTCTTAGAAAAATCTCAGTGATACCTCTGTAAGAACCTTAGAGACACCCTTTTTACAAACCAGGCTGACACACCAGCAGTTAGTAATTTGTCCTCACTTTTTCATTGCATAGGTATTAAAGATTTGTTTTTAATTCGGAGATACTTACTCTATTTATTTAACTCCAAGATGAGGTCCCCCCCCTTATAACTGTATACAAGGAAATCTCACTAAATACATTGTCTTTCATTAAACTGCCACCAAATCATCCTGGAATGGAATGGAAATGAACTATAAAGTTGATTAAATGTAACCAACACTGAGCATGACTATAAAAACACATGGCCCACATTGTGCAAACATGCTGATGGGAACCCTTTTTGTGCATGTTCCTTTTAAGACAACGGGTGGCTGCTCCCTCTGAAGAGAATTGGCACTGGGCCTGAAGGTACTGCAATACCAGGCTGGCACCAGGAGGGCCAGAGCCAGCCCTACAACCCTTGCTTTGGTACTTAAAAAGCTGAGATTTTTTTTTTTTAAATATATATTTTATAAAGCCTTAACGTTTGTCTCTCTGTCCATAATGCTCTGTTCATGCTCTGATTGCCAATCAGCCAATAAGAGTGTGAAGAAACATTCAGATAGGTGGCAATGCGCCACCATGATGGTGGGGACATGGGTAACAGAGCTGGGGGGTGAGGCCAGCACAGCTGGCCTCGCCCCCCTGCCCTGCTCCCAGCAGGTGGTGATGATGGAGGGGGGTGGGGGAACGAGGCCACTGGAGCTAGCCTTGTCCCCCACCTTATAAGCGATGGGAGTGGTGGTGCGGGGGGAGGGATCGAGGTCGGGATGCTGTGGGGGTGGTGGCTGCCACCGGTGTTGCCCTCAGCCCGCCCCTCCCCCCTTCTGTCATCACTGCCTGCAGGGCCAAGCCGGCAGTGGCAGGGGAAGGAGCGGGTATGCTATGGCAGCAGCGGTGGTAGAAGGGGAGGAGTGGGCCCAGGCCTAACATGGGAGGGAAGCAGTGGGCCTGGCTTGACGCGGTCCAATGCAGCAGTGGCCGGGGGAGGGGAGGAGTGGGCCCAGTTCTCCCCCTGCCTCTGTGGCATGGAGTGTGGGGAATGGGCCCGGACCCCAAAGAGCAGGAGGAAAGAGTGGAGCAGGCCTGGATGAAGGGCAAGGGGGTGGGGGCAGGGGGTGGCACAGGGCTCCATCTGCACCGATCCCCCGTCCCATCATTCTTGGCAGGCAATTGGCTCATGTGTGTGTACACCCCCCCCATCCTGAATAAGCATTTCTACACAAACCTTAAAATGCATTTAAAACACATGCACCTCTTAAAATGGTCACACCCGCACATCCCTATCCGCAATCCTTTCCATAACAGTTGCTTAATTCTCACCCTGCTGTTGGGGTTTACACTGAATGCTTATTCCCCATCTTTGTTGTTGTCACTGTTGCTCTTGTTGTTGCTTCTGCTGCTACTGACACTGCTGTTGTCATCATTACTGTTTCAAGGTCCAGTATGTTGCGGTCATCTTCATTATCGCTGACTACTCCACCTCTCAGAGTGTCTTTGGATAGCCTTTGCCAAGAGTCGCTTTGCCAAGTGGAGTTGACCATATCTTCTCTCTCCTCTCCCACTTTTTGGTAGTAGGACTGGAGTTCAATCAGAAAAATTTTGACAGTGTTTCCTCAAGCTCCATGTGTCCATACACCTGTAGGTTCCTGCATTGCCTCAGGGTGCTCCTGATGTAGGACACAAACTGGTCAAAGCGAGCTGTTTCAGACCCCTGCTGTTTAGCCAGGTGGTTGTACAGTGCCGCTTCCCTTGTCATCAGCCTGACTCCTGTTACTTCAAGGAGCCGGCTTACCTTTTTCCACACTCCCTTGGCATAGGGACAGAGTCTTAGGAAGCGGTCGATGGTCTGTCTTTCATTTCGGAAAGTTTACCCTGGGGCACTTGGGTTGAATCCCTTGTCCCTTTCTGCGTCTCCCAAGTGTCTGTGGTTCTTTCATAGGTCCTTGTGGAAGATCCGGTTCCAGACAGCTTGGCAGTTGTCTTTGGGGAGCATCTCTATGGTTGATAGTATGTCTCTGTCTCCGACTGCCTTCTATATCTTTTTGTGGTTAGTCATAATCACTGGGCTTTCCTTCTGTAGCTTGTACTCACTCTGGAACTTGTTCAGGACTCTGTAGAGCCAGGGGTGTTCCATGCTCCATGGTTTCCAGTTGGCTGGTGCGTACACCCCTCACGGTCTCAGGAGGTGACCTGGAAAAAATGTTACTAGGCAGGCTGTTGTGGACGCTGGCCCAGTCACCAGCTTGCAGATCTGGCTTGTGTACTATGCCCACAGGAACAGGTAGATGTCTGGCATTCCCTTGCCACTGGTCCATTTCTTTTTGTATAGGTTCTTCCTTGCCACCTTTGTGGGGGGGTGGTATCTGGAGTATATGAACATACCGAGCAGTGCTGAACTGTGGGGTCACTGGGGGGGCAGGGTCAGACTAATCATATATGCCAGGTGAGAGAGGGTGTGACAGGGATTATGGGTGTCCAATGTTGTGGCTCACCATGACTAGAAATATTGTTGACTCTGGTGGGACTTAGTTTAAGTGAACCATGTGGTAAATCATGAGTCTTTTGGATTAATACCATGTATCGTTTACTTGCTACTTGGCAGGGGAAACACCATGACCACTAAGACAGTTTTCCTAGTTGCAGGGGAAAACCACATTTTTGGCAGAGGTAGTGCTGTGACTGAGATGATATATAGTTAACATCCCATTTTCTCTTCCAGTGTGAAGATCTTGGCTTTACGCCCACTTTATGGAAATGGAAGACTTCTCCCAAGCTTGCTCCTTTAGCCATACAGCTGAAAGCAAGTGAATCTTGGGGGCATCTGAACCCCAAGCCTCCGGGCTTGGGCCTGCATGTAGGATGCCTACCAAATGATCTGGAAGCATCTGAAGCCCCAGGCAGGGGTGGAAGATGTTTTCTGGTAGCAGGGTCACATATGGTGCTTGAATGATTCATAAATTTGGAATTAATTTGGCTGATTTGACTTGGAACATGAAAAATGTTTCTTTAAAAAAACAAAACAAAAAACCTGTCAAGGGCAATATCATGATCTTAGGATTTTGACTAAGATCAAGCAAGACTAAGTATATATGAACCTCAAGGTATCTGGGCCTGGGGCTTGCCTACCTGGACTTGGGGAGTATTCAAAGCCCCAGACTGGTGGGTCTAGGAAAAAGGGTACTTGCCCAGGTAGAGCCACACAGATCCCATTGAGCTGTGCTGTCAAATTTTGGAACTTGACTACTGAACTTTGCCCAAATGAATCTGGAACTGACTTAGTCCTTGCAACTATACACACACGATTGCTAAAATGCTGCTCAAAATTGCATTTATGAAACACCTGTGTTAAAACTTGCAACAGTTTTGTGTTTTTTTTAAAGGTAAGATGCATCAATTCTGGATGAACTAAGTCTATAGGTATGTAAATTGGTACACCCATGTTATTTTCAAGGTTACTGTTTTCAGATTTGCTCCTCATTTCCATTTGCACTCAGGGAGAGCACGGTCTGACAGTAAGGGGAGGAGGAAGGGGTTGCCAGGAGAAAAAGTACAGAGCAAAGGGCTACCTGATCCCCCAGAATTATTCCCCCCAACTGTAGCAGTGGGAGGGGGGCAAATACAAGGCAAACCTCCAATAATTAATTCCATACCTGGAAAACTAACAAATTTATAAATTTTCCATTTATCGAATCTAATTATTGGGTGTGATCTTATAATCAGGGTCATCTTCTATTTGAGTAAATACAGTATTTCCTTTTGGTTGTAAGGGAAACATATTGAATATTAGCCTCAAATGCTATGTCTTCTGTGGTTGAGTTTAGCCCTGTCACAATCCCTGTGATATTAGAGGTGTTAGGAGCCTTAGAACTTAGAGGTTGTTTTTTGAATCATTGTTAGGGCTGTGCGAAGCTTTGGTCTCTGATTCAAGTCAGTGGAGATTCGGCCTGATCCGTGGGCCAAATCGCCGAATCCAGATCAAATCAAAGGACCCTTTAATGTCTTCCAATTGAATCGAAACCCTCCAAAATTGATTCGGAGAGATTTGGTGATTTGGACATAGACACAGCTTTAAATGTTTTTTCTACATACCTCTAGGTAGCAGGGGCTTGTGAATGCTGGGGTGTATGGAATGTCCTACAGAAGCACGGCAGGCTCCCCAGTGTGCTCAGCAGACCTGGAAGTGGACCAGAAGTACTTCCGGCCCACTTCCAGGTCTGTTGGGGAGCACGTGGGTAGGAGGCCACCCCCCCAGCTCAGTGACTGGTGCCTCCTGGGTCTGGGGGTGTCCCCCATGGCTAATTGTCAAGCCAAGGAGGTGCTGGGGGTGGGGCTGGGCCCTGCGCACTCTCCAGCAGACCCGGAAGTGGATCAGAAGTACTTCCAGTTAACTTCTGGGTCCACCACTGAGCATGTGTAGGCCCCCCCAACCCCCACACTCCTGTGGGATGCTCCATGTGCCCCAGCATCACAACATTTACAAGCTGCGCTGGTACCTTGAGGTATACAGAAAAAACATTTAAAGCTGTATCTATGTCCAAATTATTGATTCTCTGAATCAGCATTGAATCTTCAGATTTGGATTCAGCCGAATCGAATCACGAACGGTGATCCGAATCAACGAATTGAATCACTGTCCCCGATTCCAGCTGAATCCGAATCGAATAGGGCGTACTTTGCACGCCCCTAATCATTGTCTTTTCTGGCTTGTGAAAAATAGCAGGGGAAAACTGCATATACTACTGATGAAGACTGTCAGCACCTCCTTGAACAAGGGTATTGTGCTTACTTTTCTTAAGGAAGCAACGACATGACCTTCCCTTAAATCAAAACAAAGTTCCTCAAACAACAATTGATGTTGACAGTTTGTTCAGTTACCATTAACTGTGAAAGATTCTACTTTTGGTTGAGATTTCAAAGGTCATGACAAGATATTTCTTCAAGCACCTCTTTGCTTTGGTAGATAATTGTATCCTGCTGATGGATGCTGATACAATTTACATCAGCTTCCTTCAAAACTACTGCCCAATGTATCAGTGATGAGAGGGGCAGGAAGTGGCCTGTTCTTGGATGGTCCAGTTACTTCCCTGCTGATGAACTACCACAGATGGGTCTGCTGAAGTTGCCTTGTTTGTGAACTTTTGGGAGCATATAAAAAGTTCCTGGGGTAGGAGAGTGGGTGATTAGCAGAAGTAAGTTTTCCTTAAGTTGGTATAGAAGGTATTTGATAATATTTTCCAGTTCCAGAGTGAACACTGATGTGGGGTCCTCCCAAAGCTGTTTATAGCAGTTGGTGTCAGAGTTGTCCATTGGTCTCATTGATGTAGTCTTGATAGTTGAGAATGATAACTATCACAATTCATAGAAGCTATCCTGAAGCCACCTGTCACTCAGAGAAAGTTTTCTGCAAGACACCACAGACTTCCTCAACAGAATTCCTCAAAAACATCAACCGTCTTCCTGAGAAGACCATATTTGTAACCATGGATGTCACTAGCCTGTACACTTAATATTGCATACCATGAAAGTACAACTGCCTGTCTGAAATACTTACAAGAACATGGAGTACAATCAGATTTGCAACACATTGCACACCCTTGCGTTTTTCGATGTTAAACACCATCAGGTTC
Source organism: Crocodylus porosus (assembly GCF_001723895.1). NCBI lineage: Eukaryota > Metazoa > Chordata > Crocodylia > Crocodylidae > Crocodylus > Crocodylus porosus. Next base: position 9,643,561 of record NW_017728943.1, on the reverse strand, counting down.
TCGTCTGCTTATTTCCTGAGTCGGTCAAGGTCAGCCTGGATTACCCCCCTGTCCTCAGGTGTGGATGCTTTACCCCAAAGTTCGATATCATCAGCAAACTTGACCAGTCTGCTTCTGACACCAATGTCCACATCATTAATGAAGAGGTTGAATAAAATAGGTCCAAGGACAGAGCCTTGAGGGACCCCACTGGTCACACGGCACCATGAAGATTGATTTCTGTCAACCACCACTCTCTGGGTCCAACCACAGAGCCAGTTCCCTAGCCAGCTGATCATGGGGGACCCAAGGCCACAATTGGCCAGTTTCACCAAGAGGTGATCATGGGATACTAGATCATCCTCACCCAGATCAATATCACTTTTAGCAACTGACACTTTCTCCAAGCCATGGGCACAAGGTATGGCCAGAAAGATGGCTCCTCAATATACCAAACTCTGCAAGAACCACCTGAAAGAAGACTATTTAGAAAATTGCACCATCAAACCTGCGCTATTTCTGAGTTACAAAGATGATATTTTCATCATCTGGACTGAACACCCACTTCTACCACAGATTTATCAACTATCAAGGCTCAATTAAACTTTCTTGGAAATAGTCTTATATTAATGTCAGCTTTCTAGATACTACAATCCACATCTGAAATGGCACCCTAAAAACCACTACATACAAAAAACCCACGGATCACCATACTTACATCCATTAAACCATCCATCATCCCAAGCACACAAAACAATTGTAATCTGCAGTCAGATCCTCAGATACCACTGCATTTGCTCTGAGAATACTTGTGACTGAAATCTACCTTTATATAACAAGGGCACTCCAGTAGAGAATATACCATGTCTCTGAAATACACACCCAAATACCCCACAGTAACCAGCTACAATACCAAAAGAAACCTCCCTGGCCACATCTAGCTGAGCATAGACATTTGGTTCCCTGGGGACAACTAGCAGTGGGACACCTTGTGCTGCTGCTAGTTGTCCCTTTGGAATACCCATGCTTCCTGTGAGCTGGCTGCACCTCATACACTGTCCAGCCAGTGGCGGGAGGCAAGTGACATTGCACAACTGCCAGAGTACTGACAACAGGGCAGAGCCCAGCCCACAGCAGCAGCCCACCTCCGCAAAGCCCCATGGCCAGATCGTGGTGGGGGTGGGAGGGTGGTACAAATGAGAAATTCTGGGGCACAAGAAACACTTGGATGTCCAGTATCTGGCGCGGCTGCACTCATCTGGATGTGGCCCATGACCATGCACCTTTAATAGTCACCTACCACCCCACATGGCAACCAATTAGAAGAATCAAACAGTTACAGCTTATATTTGACATAGAACAGAGATTGAAATTAATATTCCCAGCCCCTCCACTCTTAGCTTTCAAAAAACCCCCAAACCTTACCCAATGATCATCATTCAGGAGGGCTGACTTTGACAAGCTCAGGAGACTTGTTGGTGAGGCCCTAAGGGACTATGACCCCAAGGGGAGGGGAGTCCAGGAAGAGTGGTTGCTCATCAAGGGAACGATCCTTGATGCACAAGCTAAGGCTATTCCATCTCGGAGGAAAGGCAGCAAGAGGGCACAACAGCCCCCTTGGCTCAACAAGGAACTAGCGGTCCTCCTGCACCTAAAAAGAGAGACCTACAAAGGATGGAAGATGGGATCTACCTCCAAGGAGGAATAAACTGCACTGGTCTGGACCTGCAGGGAGTGAACCAGGAAAGCCAAGGCTGTGATGGAACTCCAACTGGCTACAAGTATCAAGGACAATAAAAAGTCCTTTTAAAGATATGTGGGGAGCCGGAGGAAAAGCAAGGGCAACATTGGACCCTTGCTAAACCAGATGGGACAACTGACAACTGACACCCAGGAAAATGCAAACTTACTAAATGGATATTTTGCATTGGTCTTTCACAAGTCCCATGGGATGCCCCTGCCCATTACGGGGCAGGAATGCCTGAGTGAGGGTGGTTCCTTGCCCTCCATCAATGCTGACCTCGGGAAGGAACACCTTGAGAGGCTGAAAACCTTCAAGTCAGCTGGCCCTGCCAATTTACACCCCAGAGTACTCAAGGAGCTGGCAAGCATCATAGCTTAGCCCCTGGCACAGATCTTTGAGAGCTCCTGGTGCTCTGGTAAAGTGCCCAATGATTGGAAGAAGGCCAATGTGGTGCCTATCTTAACAAGAAGGGGAGGAAAGTGGACCCAACAAACTACAGGCCCATTAGCTTGACCTCTATCCTGGGGAAGGTCTTAGAAAAGATTATCAAAGAGGCCATCCTTAACAGACTGGCCAATGTCAACACTCGGAGGGATAGCCAGCATGGGTTTGTTGGAGGTAGGTCATGTGTGACCAATCTCATTTCCTTTTATGACCAGGTGACCTATCACCTGGACAAGGGAGAGGAGATTGATGTCATCTATCTTGACTTTAAAAAAGCCTTTGATCTAGTATCCCATGATCACCTCTTGGTGAAACTGGCCAATTGTGGCCTTGGGTCCCCCATGATCAGCTGGCTAGGGAACTGGCTCTGTGGTTGGACCCAGAGAGTGGTGGTTGACAGAAATCAATCTTCATGGTGCC
>NW_017728943.1:9614949-9640744 GCF_001723895.1 Crocodylus porosus | reverse complement strand
ATCCACACCTGAGGACAGGGGGGTAATCCAGGCTGACCTTGACCGACTCAGGAAATAAGCAGACGAGAACCTGATGGTGTTTAACATCGAAAAACACAAGGTTCTCCACTTCGGGAGGAAATGCCCGCAGCATGTCTATAGGCTTGGCAGTGCTACACTAACGGACGAGGGACTTGGGGGTCAGGATTGACCACAAGATGAACATAAGCCTGCAATGTGATGCCGCAGCTAGTAAAGCAAGCAAAACCCTGGCTTGCTTCCATAGATGCTTCTCGAGCAAATCCCAGGACGTCATTCTCCCCTTGTACTCGGCCTTGGTGAGGCTGCAGCTGGAGTATTGCATCCAGTTTTGGGCTCCACAATTCAGAAAGGATGTGGAGAGGCTTGAGAGAGTCTAGAGGAGAGCCACATGCACGATCAGAGGTCAGGAAAACAGACCTTATGACGACAGGCTGAGAGCTATGGGACTCTTCAGCCTGGAAAAGCACAGGCTCAGGGGCAATCTGATGGCCACCTATAAGTTTATAAGGGGTGTTCACCAGGATCTGGGGGAATGTTTGTTCACCAGAGTGCCCCAAGTGATGAAATGGTTATAAACTCCTGCAAGACCGTTTCAGGCGGGATATAAGGAGGAACTTTTTTTACTGTCCGAGCCCCCAAGGTCTGGAATAGCCTGCCACCGGTGGTGGTTCAAGCACCTACTTTGAATGCCTTCTAGAGAAATCTGGATGCTTTTCTTGCTGGGATCCTATGATCCCAGCTGATGTCCTGCCCCTGGGGCAGGGGGCTGGACTCAATCTTCCAAGGTCCCTTCTAGCCCCAGTGACTATGAAATCTATGAAAAGCAAATTCCTTACTGTTCAACAGACATCAAATGAAATGCAGCCTTGCCTTAGCAATGGATGCAAAACCTGAGGTTGACTACACTATAATCTACTGGCTTTCTGAAATTCCTCCTTCACAATACAAGTGATAATAGTCCTCCCTCTTTTGGTAGGTCTTGATTTCCCATTAAATCAAGCCTCTTTTTTTCTGTTGTCTTTTTTCCAGTTTCACAGCCCTATGCACTGGTTTTAATCAATGTGTCTGCTTCTTCTCTCAGACCTGATAAAGACTGCCTTGCATTCTAAAGCTTGTGTAACTTTATTGGACCAAGTACATGGTTGGTATAAAAGATATCACCCCCAAAAATCCTTACCAATGGACATATAGTCTAATGTTCTGTGACAGATGCTTTAGAAAAGGAAAAAACACTATCATAATTGATAGTTTGGAGTAATTGGCCATAACAGAAGTTTCTTCGTAAGCCTAATCAGTCATCTGTTTAGGCTTAGCATGCAACTAACTGGAGCGCTCCCACCAAGCTGCCATTCCCTGCTCCCATTGCTTTTGCCACAACTACTAAGTTCTTTGGGCTTCCACCTCCAGCTTCTATTTTCTGCCCTCTCTCCTGGGGGCAGGACAAAGTAGTGGCAGGGGGACAGGTTGCCCAAGCTGTGTGCATGGGGATGGGGCTAGGGGGCAGTGCCAAACTCCTTGTGTGGTAAAGGAACCAGGCTGGCTGTGCTATAGTGCATGTTGCTGGGAGGGGGTGCTGCACATACAGCAGGAAGGGAGCCAGGCTGCCTGTGTTGCAGTGGGGAGCGGTGGGGGCGCCCATGCAGAGTGCAGCTAGGAGAGGAGGGAGCTGGGGTGCCCATGTTCTGTGTGAAGCATTAGGTGGGGAGGTGCTGCGCTGCCTATGCAGTGGCAGGGCAGAGCCAAGGGTGGGGTGAAGGGAGCATGTGTGCAGCCTATGTTGCGTGTGGCCCTAGGCTGCCCAGAAGTTGGACAGCCCTGCCCTAAAGCATGTAGATTTATATTGTTTCTCCATATATATGTATTTTTTCTGCATCCTGGGGACCAGATCTTATTCTAGCCTGCCCAAGTCCTTTTAAAACTGTTAATACAAAAGATGGGTGAGTCCTCCTCCTCGCTGCTTTTTTGTGATTTAATCATAAAGCTAAGGTGATTGTTAAAAAAGCAGATGCCTTTATGGATTTTGGGGGGTGGGTGATATTTTTCTCCTGATACCAACAAGGAAAGGTAATAAAAAAGCAAATGATCCACTTTTTCTCTATTGACTTACCTCTGGAATGACCACTTATTAACTTACCTCTAGAATGTCCCTTCTTCTTGTTTTCCTTCTATACAAAAGTCCTAATCTTTTCAATTATTCCATGATGTTATTTTTCACTTCTCACTTTCAACCCTCTTTTCGTTCTACAGCACTATGAAGTGATCTGATATGAACATTATATGCCTTTCTCTTCTCTACCAGGTAGCTCAGTGTATAGGGCAATCACTTAGACAGCCAAAAATAGGTTCTAGGCTACTTTCACCCAAAGAAGGTTTAAAGCTGGGTGTTTCTCAGTTATGAGCACCATTATGCAGTTCCTTCAATGGTTCTCCTTTTGAAAAAAATGGTCTGCAATCAGTCAGATGAGATTCAAAGGTAAGTGCAAATTCCTGCACTTGGGACAGAATAACTGCATGCACAAATACAGACTGGAGAGCAAGTGACTAAGATGCAGTACTACAGAGAAGTAGAGGTGCACTGATACATCAGTCCATACCGTATCGTCATGGATAAAAGGAAAATTGACTTTTCACGATCAGGGTTTTTTTGGCCAATGTGGCCGATAATGTCACCAATAAATGCTCCATGCATGGGTATAGCTATAGCATGCATGCAGCCAGGAGTGCTGGGGGTGGGGTGGTGGGAGGGGCGACTGAGGCCCCTGTGGTAAAGGGCGGAGTGGGGCTGGGACAGGCCCAGACTGGGTGGGGCATGGCATGGAGCTGTGAGTGCCTTGTCTAGGGGGTATGGGGAGGCTCCTGTCACTGTGCGCACCCCCAGAGGAGACATGGGGGGCATGTGCTCCCCAGATTTGCACACAGGCTGCCACTGTGGGCTGTGGCCGGACTCTTCCTGGTGGGGGGGTTTAGCTGAGGCTGCGCTTGGGGCAGGTGGCGGCGCTGGGGCGAGGGACACTATGGCACATCCCCCTCTCCCAGTGCCATTGCCACCTACCCTGAGCACAGTCCCAGCTCAACCCCATGCTGGGAAGAGCCCATTGCTGTCCCCAGCCCCAGCTCACAGTGGCAGTCTGCCCTCGCCCTGCAGTGGCAGAAGCCACTCTCCCTCCCCGCACTTCCTGGATGAGCCGCTTGTGGCTGTGGCCCATACCCTGCCCTGGCTGGGCAGTGCCTGCCTCTGCCCCTCTCCCTCCCTCACCATGAGGGCCTCGATCTACCCCCCGCATGCCCCTTCCCTTGCCCCGCCTCTTCCCCCTAGCAGACTTACCAGCCTGATGCAATCAGCCCATATTGGCAATCAGATCGGTATCAGCCGATATAGCTCATTAATAATTGGCCATCAGTATCGGTTCCAAACAATCGGTGCACCCCTACAGAGAAGGACTGGGGGCGGGGCATTATAATCAACCATAAGCTGAATGTAAGCCACCAGCGTGCATTTGTTGCAAAACAGAGCAACAACATAATGGGCTGTATTAACAGGAGTGTCGCTTGCAAATCAAGGGAAGTGAACCTTTCACTCTATTCAGCACTGGTAAGCCCTTGCCTGGAGTACCATATTCTGTTTTAGGCCCTACACTTCAAGAAAGATGTAGTCAGGTTGGAAAGAATCCAGGTCAGAGCAACAAGAATGTTTAGGGCCTTGAGAGATGCAACTTAAGAGGGAAGGCTAAAGAACTAGGGTTGTTTAGTTTGGAAAAGAGATTTGATAAACATTCAAATACTTAAAGGGCAATTACAGAAAAGATGGATGTGGGCTATTCGCCATGGTAATAGGGGACAGGATTAGGAGCAGCAGCTTTAAATTGCAGCAGCGGAAGTTTAGATAGGAGATTAGGAGGAACTTCCTGACTATGAGGGTCAGAAAATATTGGAACAAGTTACCTAGAGAAACTAGAATCATCCTGGGACGTTTTCAAGAGCAGGTTAGACTTGGCTGGGATGGTTTAGTCAAGGAAGGTTCCTGCTTTGGGTAAGGGGTTGGGCTAGATCAGGAGTACTTAATTTCTGGCCCCTGTGCCAGATCTGGCCTGTGATGCTGCATCATCTAGCCCATTGGGATTCCCAAGGGTCTGGAAATTTGGCAGTGGGGGAGCTGTGCCACTGCTCCCCTGCTGTCAAATGTCCAGACTCATAGAGAGTCCTGGGCCTTATCTGCTGGATCTGGTGCCAAATTACAACAAGCAGGGAAGAGTGGTGGTGGTGCCCACTTCTGGCACGCAGGGAGCTAGGAGCGGGGACTGTGCCCTCCCCCCACCAGGAGGGGATGGAGAGAGGGCAGTGCTGGACCGCTAGGATCCAATTCTGGCACACAGGGCAGGGAGGAGGTGCTGCCAGGCCACCAGGACTCAATCCCAGTAGGTGGGGCACACATGTGGTGGTGATGGGGCTACAGGGCCCAATCTGGCCTGCAAACAAGCCCTGTGCCATTCATTTGGTGCTCAATGCACATCTCCAGCGTACATTACCTCGCATCAATCTGTAACAGGGGTGTCAGACTTATGGCCAGTGGGCCAGATCAGTCTCACAGAGCTTGTAGAGGAGATGGAAATTTGAGGGCAGAGCCTGCTGTTGAAATCTGGGGTGCAGAGTCTAACTGATGACACATCAGTGACAGAAGTGGGTAATAGCTGCAGTAAGCCTTCTGGTCAATTGCCCTGCTTGGATCTAGCCCATGAAGAACTCTACAGTCTGGATCTCAGCCAGGAGATTGCATGAATGTAAAACCCCTGGTCTATATGAGGGCTGTCAAATGTACAGATCATTAAGTCATGTCATCTGGCCTATGAGTCTCAGAGAGGCCAGGGATATGGTGGCAGGGTCAGCATATGCAGGGCTTGAAATCTTGTTTGGGATGCATATCAGCGATGAGCAGTGAGCGATAGCTGCATTATTCTCCGCATCACCACTGCTACTTCTCACTGTGATACAGTCAGACCCAGCCCACCAGAAGCCCTAGGGTACTCATCTTCCCCGTGAAGATACAAGAACAGGTGTGCTTTACACTCCTGGCCTATACTGACTTCAGTATGCCAGCATTATGTTCATTCACTTAGCTTCCCTACTCTTGATGAACTTCAGTAAACATGTCATCATCAGTTCTTGTCTCAAGGTTCTCCAGATCCTTAATACATAAACAGAGGTTTTAGCATGGGCCCTACAAACATTCAACTGGTAGCTTCACAATAAGAACTAAAGGATTTTTGAATCTGTGAAGACCCATCACTTCACTCTGGCCATTTACCAAATTCAGCTGCTTTTTATTGGGTTGTATTACAAAGAAAAAAGTTGAGTTTATTTGGTTCCATTATATCTATTTATCTTTTCCTGCTCAGGACACAGACATACTATAAGCATGTTCCACTGACGCAGCTTTTCCCCTCTTTGCAACAGCTGTCATTGTATGAGCTTCTTGAATGACAGTATAAGTGAGTTTATATTTCAATGCAGTAATTTCAAGAAAAGCATCATTGCAGTGATGCAGTTAAATGTTCCAGTACAGTACAACAGTTTTACATTGCCTTTAAATTTTACAGTTCTCTCCTTTCTACTTACCTCAGAATTGTTTATTTTCTTTTGTTTATTCCCCTTTCCCATGAGCTTTTCAACAGCAGCTCTCATTCTTGGGGGCTAGTAAGAAAGTAGGTCTGTGCACGATAAACCTCTCTCTCTCACTACTTTGAGAAAAATGCTTTTTTTTTTTTATCATAACCCATAGTCCAAATTCAGCTACACATATACCCAAGCAACTCTAGTTCTCTGGTTTCTCAGCCTGTCACCTTCCTGGAGGATGAAGATATTGTTTGTTGTTTAAATCTGCAGTTCATACTAGTAGTGGACTGACAACAATGGAGATTTTTGTTGCTTCAAAGGATAAATACAAAATGAAAAACTGTGGCATAAACTCCCTTCATGGAATCTCCTGTGAGCAGGGGCTGATTTCAGAGTGAGAGGAGAGTGCAAGGTTTAGGATGTAGGCTTTGTTTACACCTTGGGCTCTTGGTATGACTTCCTAAAATACCAACTAGCCTCACTTGATGCTCTTGATGGTTTCTGTAATACAGATATTCATATGCCAAGACCAAGACCAAGACCAAGGCCAAATCTGTTTCATAAAAGCTAGAAATTGTTACTTAATTAGACTGGATTTTAACTGGTGACTCAGAGGTGAACATTTTTCCCCCTGTTATCAATTCCCTGCACATTCCACTCCAAAAGCCTAATATTTTTATTCTGGTTATTTGGGAATACATTTTGCTATCATCTTCAACCTAGGATAAGTGGCAATACAACTAATGGGATAACTGCCTTTCTATTTAGGGTTATGTGCATGATAGAGGTTTGTGACAAGAATTTAACTTTCTCTCCAGTTTGGATTAGTTTGAGGACATTCCAGTTACCTTGCTTTCTAATTCCCTTCTCATGACATGCTACAAAAATAGCCAATTCCTTTAGGTAGTCTCACTGTCCTGATGTTATGGTTTTCTTTGGAAACTGCAGGTCTTTGTTGTCTTCATCTGACTGTAGTTCGATGCCTGCTGGAAGGCATTCACTTGATCTACATCTTACTCCCAGAGAAAACATCTCTGATTTTCTAGTCTGATTTCCCCAAATAAAAGATTCCTTCAAAATCACTACGAAAATAAATAAAGGTTGGCTGTAGAAAATAAAATAGCTTATCGCTATTTAGCAATTTCTACAGTAAACCTACCAATCTTCTTACTTCCTGGTACACAGGGGCAGCTAATTCTTTGGCTTTCTCTGCTCCAGCCTTTAAAACATTCTGCAAGTAGCATTTATCCTGCTGGAGCCTCTTCATTTCACTTCTAACTGGTGCAAGTTTCTGGATAACTGCCTCTGCCACCATCATTTTGTAGTGGGCGGTGTCAAGACCAACTGATTGGTGTAATACTTCCTTTATGCCAAGTCCTGTTACTGCAGCATGAATAGACACAAGATTGGAGACACCTGGGCGACTGTCTGGATCATAGGTCACTTCTGAGGTGAAGTCAGTCACAGCCTTGCGGAATTTCAGCACTATCTCCTCTGCACTGTCCATTAAACTAACTGTGGCTAATTTCTGAGGGTCCGACTTGGACATCTTGGCTGTTGGATCTCTGAGGGACTTTATTTTCTTCGTTGAATCTAGAAACACACACAGATAAGTCTTCCATTAATATTTGTAAGACACTTGAGTTAGGAGTATACCCCAAGCTTCAGTACGTCTCTGTTTGCCTTGGCAGATGCATTTCCCTCATCGCCTTGGTCAAGGATCATTCACCTTTGGTCTTCGTACCCACCCCGCAAAGCACCCCAGCCATTTCTTTCTTTTGCTGAAGCTCCATGGTGATTCACTTTCTAAACCATCTCCTCCCTCTAGGGTCTTGATACTGAGAAGAAAAAAACTGAGAAACACAGACCAGACACTAGTGAGGGTCTTCATAATGGTGGGTAAGTAGGTGAAGCTTTCCTCCAGGTGAGTCCTAAAAGACCAGTCTCCTCACCACAGGAAAACTATTCAACACAAGTAACCCCGAAATTCTCCTAAACCCCTTGGGGTTAAGCTACTTAAGACGTTTTGCCTAACCAAAACCTGGCCAAACTCCAAAAGGGGAAATTTTAAAACAAATAATACTAAGGCAATACGTTCTATGGAAATAACTGAGGCATATGAACATAGGTGAAACAGAAGTAATATAAAATGCTTTACAAGATTCATCTTGTTGTACCAGTCCTATTCTAAAAGTATTATACATGGAGTGCACTACAAGCTATTGACCTAAATACAAGAATCTTTTATTCTGTTTTATAATTAGTCTGTACAGTGAAGAAAAATGACAAGGTAACTCGAGGCATGAATAGCAAACAGCCCAGCTTCTGATATAGTGCATATTCTCAAACTGCTCATACGATACTGCACAGAACTTTGCAACATGCAATATTCTCTGTCCAACACCATGTGGCTAACATCTCATTTGTCACTGGGGCTTGAAAACTTAAAGAAGCGTAATAGCAATACTTTGGCAAAGAATACTCCTTTCTAAGGTGAGAATCCCTTGCTGCTTTAGATCTAGCAGCCTCTGCTGCACATTTCCCTAGAGATCACGAACTGCTACAAAGATGCAACAAGTCTTCCTGACCCAACTGTTCATGTTTCCAGCCACTTTCCAAACATTTGTGTTGCAATCAAGCATGCACTGTTTTAGTTAAAAAAAAAAAAAAAAGATACTGAAATTAACACATTAATGTTAAAAGTAAATGTTAAAACTTTTGGAAGTTACTTTGCAGGACTGATTACAGCAGGAGGTCTCAACTTTTTCTTCCTGAGCCGCCCTCCCCCCCGGCATGATATAAAAACTCCATGGCCCACTTGTGTCACAACGACTGTCCTATTCTCCAGCCCTGCCCACACAGCCCCAGGTGCAGCTGGTGGTGCTCAGCAGCAGGGAGACCCAGGGCCCCCACTCACCTAAGCAGAAGCAGCAGTGCAGAGCCTCACCCACTTGCCTTCAGTCACACCTGTAAGGAGGAGCCTGTGGGACCATCCCCACCCCTTCCTTGGGACTTGCCTCAGACCCAGGCAGACCCTCTGAAATCTGCTTGCAACCCATCAGGGGGCCACAGATCTCTGGTTGAGAATCACTAGGTTACAATAGTTTGCACAAATGGTGTATAATTGTCCTGGTTTTATGCATCTTATTCATAGCTCTTTAAGTGGCAGTGTTAATTGCTATGTAATTGACATCACAGAATCTGTATTCTCCTCAGGAGAGGTACAGCCCTATAAAAAGCAGAACTGAATAGGCAGTAGCAGAGATGTGCAGGGGACCCAGGACTGGAACAGGAGACACTTTACATATTCCTGCACTGGCAGGGGGGTTGCAGAGCCCTACTTTTATCACTGGGAGTTTTACAGTCTCTCCTCTTTTCAATTTGTCTGTTTTGCCTGTCTGCTCTCGCATATGTTTATCTCTTTTCCCTGGTTTCTGAAATAGATTCTCCTTACTTCTGAATCAAAACCAACTCATAACACTAGTAAACATGAACAATAATTAGTAGTAATTATTAGTCAGAGGTCTTCTTACTTAAAATAGCTCTGGGTATTGGAAAGAATTTTCCATATTTCTTGTTAAAGTGTTGTGCTATATCTTGAGCCAATTCCAGGTGCAGGACTTGATCTTCTCCAACAGGAACATGTGTTGACCTTTTAATAAAAGACAGATATAGGAAACTCAGTAAAGCTCTCTGGTTCTGTTGAAATGTAACCCAAAGCTGTCACAATTCCTCCATGCTTTACGGCCAGATGGAGCCAAATGTTCAATTTCAGTGAAACCTCTCTTTCCTCTTTTTAGAAAAAGACCCAAGCAGATCCTAATCCAATCTGGTTCTACTCTTTCTGGTAGGATGAAATGAATCTTCAGGAACAAAATAAACAGTCTTTCACAAAGTATAAAAAAGTAAATGGAACATATACCCAATTATAGCAAAAGCAGAGTTGTGTTTATTTGTATTTTGCAGACATCCTCACCTTCTGCAGGATTTCTACCACCTGCTTCTTCAGAAAGAACAAGAAAGATGTTAAGTATTGCTCATATACAAAAAGCTGAGTAATTCTCTAACAACTCTGCTACACATTCAAACTAATGCTGGATAGAAACCAGCTACAGCAGGGGGAGGTAACCCCCAGAACAAATGCCAAAACATGGCACACAAAGGCATTCTGCTTGGCACGTGTGCCTCAGGGCAGATAGCAGGGAAGGGTCTGTACTGCCACAACAAGGATCAGGCCACTTGTGGCTTCCTCGCCACCTGCCCCTGGCATTCCAACATCTTACAAGTTGAGGCTACAGGTGTTTTTGGCACTCTGCCCAAAAATGTCGACCCCTGAACTATAGAGTTGTTACATATTTTCAAGCACTATTTTAATTTTATATAGTTGAAGAGTCATTTTTATTAAGTGATAATTACTTTGCATTTGTAGCTGGTCTAAATTTATTCCATGATTCACCAGTTATATACGTAACATGTAGCAGGGGCCTATTTCATTCAAAGTAAAATTAAGTACAGCACAAAATTTCTATACATAAAATGCAATTATACTTAACCCAAAGAAAAGCCTTTGTGGGTGCCATGTGCAATTAATGTGAAGCCATAAACTCCAGAGCCATTCAAGCCGGAGTAAACGAACTCTGGGTGCAGCATCTACACGTGCATTTGAGATAGCAGCAATGTGAGCCGGGGTGGAGCAAGGCCCTGGCTGGCTGGGTGCAATTTACACCCCTTGTCAGCATCTACATGTGCTTTTCAGTACAGTGAAGTACTTTGCCATAAGATAATACTGTCAGTGACAGTGCTATTTTATGGCAGAGTTCATTAGTTTACTGTGCCTTAATACCAGTGCATGTATAGACAGTGAGGCTTTACTGCAGAGCTAATTACTCTACTCCGCAGTAATGAGCACATGTAGATGCACCCCATATCTCCTACTCTCAGCCTCTCTTGATCAAAAAGCATATGCCTATGGTGTATAAAAGAAAAGAAAAAATATATAATGATAAATAGCCATATCACCTCTTTTATCAAACCTCAGGTTACAGTAGGTCAGGCTGCAATGCTATTTGAATAAAATAACAAAAGTATGGATTAAATTAGTGCTGATGGATCTGACAGGAAATTGAGGAAGAAAAGTGACTGATGAGTCAATATTGTACCCATGCCCTGGATAAGAGTATGGTAACTATTTTTATTCATTCATTTTATTCACTTTTTAAGACCAGAAAAACTCCCCCAAAACCTGATCATGTAGTCTGATTTCTTGTATAAAACATACCAATTGAGCTGGACACTTCTGACCAAGTCCAGTAACTTTTGTGTGACTAAAGTGTATCTTAAAGAAAAACATTTCGCATGATATGAAATATCAAGAGATGACAGATCCACCATGTCTCATGGCATTTCTTTTCCATGATTAAATCATCCTAACTACTAAAAACTTCTTTCTTGCCTTCTTTCTTATATGAGGTAGACTGAAATACAGCCAACACTTGATTATCAAAGCCTCAATACCAACTGCACTTTTTGTAAGCACTGGGGTGCATTAAACTGAATCCTGAACAAATTCCAACTCAAGGAAGAACATTCCATGACAACAAATTCCCAGGCAATTTCAATTCAGTATAGTATTCCTTCTGGTCCCAAATTATTGGGCTGACATGCAGGGGTCAATTTGCCCACCCTTTCCCTTCACCAAATAGTTAACAGGGCAACCTAAAAACAGCTACAGTAGCCCATAGGAAATCACAACAGCCTATAACTAACACATAAATCAGTTACCATAACCAATATACTTTAAGCAGGTCAAAAGAAATGTTTCCATATGCCAAAATGGTTCCAGATTTGAAGTTACCTGACTAAACAGAAAACCTACTGTGCTTTCATAAATGCCTCTGCATGATTCTTTTCTTTCTTGCCTACTGTTATTATTAATTAAAAAACCAGCTTCCTTGCTTTTATTCCTTTCACATACTATTTTCTAAACTTCTGTTCGTGTATTTATTTTCTTTTTTACTTCTTTTTCTGTGGTTCATCTTGATTTATTTAGTTTCTCTCTTCCTCCAGATCTTAATTCTGTACCATGACTGCTGTTCCTTACCCTACAATCCACTTCCTCCCATATCTCCTTTTCTCTTACCTTTTTTAATATGAAGATGCTGTGTCATTAAGGATAACCTCTTAATACAGACACTCACACACCTTCTTTTGTCTTTTGGTTCCAGTCACTGTTGATAACATGTTTGGCAATAAGCATAAGTCAAGTTTCGCAGACTAGAACATTATGTGATTTAGTTCTTCTCAAGGCTTGCTGAAGTATGGTATTTGGTGGTCAAGTCAAGTATCTGAAATTATTTTGAGGATTCTATTATTGTCTATTAAAAACTAATACTTAATGGGTCTCACAGTTATGAAGCTATTTCTAATGTTCTTTTTAACTGTACACTATTACTCCTGACTACAGTATGCAAAACTAATAATTTCATCCCTAGATCTGTTGAGATTACTGCTGACACCCCATGAATACTGCATTGTAGATTATTTCCCTAAAATGAAGCCTCGCTATTCCTGGTTCCTTACTCCTGCATACGCACACACGTACCCCCTTAATTTCCTCACAGTACTCTACACGTCCTCAGTTAAAATGTGAACCAAAGAATGCTGATTTCCAGTTTCCCAATTTACAGAAGACCTCTATGAACACTGCTATATGACTATGCTGTATTCTGATGGTACTAGGTATCAGACCTCACATCAAAAATTGGGATCTTTGCTAATCTACCAAGAAAGAAAATTAGAACACGACTGTGCTGCTGCAAGGGATCTCAATTTTTAGTTAGAGGGTACCACATGAAGTTTCCCTTTTCCTTCGTGCAGAGAAGGCTTTCCCCATGGCTGCTACTTTAAAACTTAAAAAACCAAAAAGCAACCAAACAACTGAATGTGACTTCGGTAGATGTGTAAAGGGCCCAACTGAAAGCTCTAGAATTAAGTTCTCAAGCCATATGCCAAGTCCATCACAGGACAAGGCAGGGCAATCAGTAGGACTCTTCCCTGTTTTCAAAAACTATAGGTTAGTCTGACTTACCCAATCAGGCCAAAAAAAATCAAGAGTGTTATTTTTACTGGTAATTGTATGTGACTTAATCACAAAAAGGAAGCTTATAAGAAGTGGAATCTTGGACAAATAACTAGAGAAGAATATAAAAGCACTGCTCAGGCATGCAGGGATGAGGTCAGGAAGGCCAAAGCACAACTGGAGTTGCAGATAGCAAGGGAAGTGAAAGGTAACAAGAAGGGTTTCTACAAGTATGTTGATAGCAAGAGGAGGATCAGGGAAAGTGGTGTGGGTCTCTTACTGAATGGGGGAGGCAATCTTGTGACAGAAGATACAGAAATGGCTGAAGTGCTCAATGCCTTTTTTACTTCCATCTTCATAGGCAAGGGCTGCTCCCAGACTATTGCACCTAGCAGCATGGTTTGGGGAGAAGCCGTGCAGCCCTCAGTGCTGAAAGAACAGGTTAGGGACTACTCAGAAAAGCTGAATGTGTACAAGTCCATGGGGCTGGATGGACCTGGGGAACTATAGACCAATTAGTCTGATGTCCATCCCTGGAAAACTGCTGGAGAAAATTGTCAAGGGATCCATCAACGCCAGACTAATGGAAGGCAAGCTTCTGAATGCCAGCCAACATGGCTTTGTGACTGGCAGGTCTTGTCTGACCAACCTCATCTCCTTCTATGATCAGGTAACATGTGCCCTGGACAAGGGAAATGACGTGGACGTCATGTATCTGGACTTCAAGAAGGCCTTTGACCTAGTTCCCCATGACATCCTCATGGATAAGCTGGGGAACTGTGGCCTTGATCATTCATCATATGGTCCAATGGCTAGGCAACTGGCTATGAGGTCAGACCCAAAGAGTACTAGTTGAAGGGAACAAATTAACGTGGCACAGGTTTACCAGTAGACTCCTTCAGGGCTTGGTACTTGGGCCAGTACTCTTTAACATCTTCATCAATGATCTGGATTCAGGAGTCAGAGGTGAACTGACCAAGTTCGTGGATGATACCAAATTATGGGGGGGCGGTCACACTGCAGGACAGGCTGGGGTACAGGCTGAATTGGACATATTCTCACAGTGGGCTGACCAAAACCTGATGCTCTTCAATGAAGAGAAGTGCAAGGTGCTGCACCTCAGTAGGAAGAACCCCCAGCATACTTACAGGCTCAGCAGTGCTACACTCTCTAGCACCATCACCAAAAGGGACTTGGGGGTCTTGACTGACCACAAGATGAATATGAGCCACCAATATGGTGCTGTGGCTAGCAAGGCTAACCAAACTATGGTGTGCATCCACCGATGCATCGCAAGCAACACCAGGAAAATTATCCTCCCGCTTTACTCGGCCCTGGTGAGACTGCCGCTGGAGTACTGCATCTAGTACTGTCCCCCCACTTCAGGAAGGATGTGGAGAAGCTTGAGTCAGTCCAGAGGAGAGCCACTCATATGAGCCATTGTCTGGAGGAAAGGCTGTACGAGAAGAGGCTGAGGGACTTGGGACTCTTTTCAGTCTGGAGAAGAGAAGGCTTAGGGGGGAGTTGGTGGCAGCCTACAATTACATAAGAGGGGTACATCGGGACCTGGGAGAACACCTGTTCACCAGAGCTCACCAACGGATAACAAGGTCTAACGGCCATAAGCTCCAGGAAGGCCGTTTTAGATTAGACATAAGAAAAAAATTCTTCACAGTGCACATGTCCAGGGTCTGGAACAAACTCCCCAGAGAGGTGGTGAAAGCACCTACTCTGGACTCCTTCAAAAAAAACAGGTGGTTATATTTCTTGCTAGGATCATTTGATCCCAAGCTGACTTTCTGCCTATGGAGGGGGGTGGGCCGGACACGATTTCATAAGGTCCCTTCCAGCCCTTAATCTCTATGAAATCTATGGAATGCACCCGAGGGTGCTGAGAGAGTTGACTGACGTAACTGCAGAGCCATTGGCCATCACTTTTGAAAACTCATGGCCATCAGGAGAAGTCCTGGATAACTGGAAAAAAGCAAACATAGTGCCCCATATTTAGGAAAGGGAAAAAGGAGGATCCAGAGAACGACAGACAAGTTAGCCTCAACTCAGTCCCTGGAAAAGTCATGGAGCAAATCCTCAAGGAATCCATATAAGCACTTGGAGAAGAAAAAGGTCATTAGGAATGGTCAGCATGGATTCACCAAGGACAACTCATGCCTGACCAACCTGACTGCCTTCTTTGACTGGCTCTGTGGATGTGAGGAGACCAGTGGATTTGGTATGCCTTGATTTTAGCAAGGCTTTTGACACTGTCTCCCATAACATTCTCGTAGGCAAGCTAACGAAGTATAGGCTGGATGAATGGACTGCAAGGTGGATAGAAAATTGGCTGCAACACTGGGCCCAGACAGTAGTAATCAACAGTGATCCAGTTTTTCCATTTCCAGTGGAAAAACAGAGTAAACCAGAGGCAAATGCATATTTCTCATTTTACCAGAGAAACCTGTTATTTGCTGTTTTGCAATAAGCTCCCTGTAGGCTGGCAGACAGCAGGAGGAAGGTGGAAAGACAGGGGGCGCTACATGCATAGACATGCATGTGGCCCCAGGCAACCTGCAGAGCAGCTCCAGCAGTTAAGTGGGGGGCAAGAGAGGGACTGAGGCTCCTATAGGGAGGGAGGGTGCTGGGGCTCCTGCTCAGCCGTGTGGGGTTTGGGGCCTGGGGCCACAATGGACAGCTGCAGGACCCCAGCGTGGAGCAGGATGGGGCTGCAAGTGACTCTTCTGAGGGACAGCTGGTTCCCCACTGCTGCGTGCACTCCTGGGGGGCAAGAGAGACCCGCGCCTCCCAGATCCGTACCTAGGGCTGGTGCAGGCTGCAGGATCGAGCTCCTGCCCTGCTTCCTTCCCCTGAGGCCTCTGGAGCCTGGCGGGCATGACCCAGTGTGGCTGGGGACAGCGGGACCATGCAGGGATTCCTTGCTGCTGTGAGCTGCCCCTGCCGGTCTGGCTCCTGCCGCTGCTTTGAGGGGCACAGCCCTAAGACGCTGCCCTCACTGCAGCCCTGTGTTCAGAAGGTGCATTGCCAGGGCAGCAGGGGGTGAGAAACAGTGAGGAGGTTTTCTGTGTGGGTCCTCTGCTCCCTGCCATGCTGTGTCATGGAGTGGGGGAAGCAGGGTGGCAGGGAACAGCAGCCAACAGGGGGCCTGCTCCCCTCCACCAATGACGTGACGTGGCAGGGAATGGAAGAGCCACGAAGAACACCTCCTAGTTGCTTCTCACCTTCCTGTTGCCCTGGCAATGCACCTCCTGTGCCTGCCACCACTTTGAAGGGCGCAGCCCTGTGCCGCTACCCGCACTGCAGCCTCGTGCACCGGAGGTGCGTCGCCGGGGAAGTGGGGGGGAGCAAAAAGCGGTAAGGAGATTTTCTGCACAGCTCCTCAGCAACCTGCCACAATGGGTCAAGGGCAGCAGGGAACAGTGGCGAGCAGGGGGCCTGCTGTTCCCTGCCACCCGCTCTCCCCCTGTGAACCAGCCATGAAGAAAACCTCCTCGCTGCTTCTCACCCCCCCACTGCCCCAGCAACGTGTCTCCTGTGCGTGGGGCTGCACTAAAGGCAGCAGCATGGGGCTGTGCCCCTCAAAGCAGCAACAGGCACTGGAGATGCATCCCCAGGGCAGCAGGGGGGATGCTTGCAGCGGCAAGGAATCCCTGTGCAGCCCTGCTGTCCCCAGCCGCATTGGGTTGTGCCTGCTGGCTCCAGAGTTCCTGGTGGGGGGTGGGGGAGGTGGAAACAGGGCAGGAGCTCAAGCCGCCTGTGCCTGCCCTGGGTACAAACGGGGGGGGGCGTGGGTCTCCCCTGCCTGGGAGTGTGTGCAGCAGTGGGGAACTGGCCCTCCCCCTCTCCCAGATGAGCCACCTGTGACCCTGTCCTGCTCCCTGCTGGAGCCCTGTAGCCGCGCATTTGCAGCACTGGGCTCCAAACCCCAACCGGCTGGGCAGCAGTCTCAGCCTGCGCCTGCCCGGGTACAGACCTGGGGGGCACGGGTCCCCACTGCCCCCTGGGAGTGCAAGCAGCTGCAGGGAGCTGCCCTGCCCGAGCCTGCAGGAAGGGAAGGAGCAGGAGCAGAGGGCTGCAGATCTGGGTCTGTATCCCTGGCAGCTGGGGGCCCCCTCCGGCAGGGCTGGGGGAGCAGGGGCTGTGGGCTGGGGGGAAAGGGGTGCCAGCAAAGCTGGGGGTGGGGAGGTGGGGGGAGGCTTTAATTTTAACAAAGGATTTGGGGGGTTTTAGTAGAGAATTTGGGATTTTTTAGTAGAGAATTTGGGATTTTTTAACAGGGAAAACCAGGATCCCTAGTAATCAATGTCTTGATGTTTAGTTGGCACCCGGTGTCAAGTGGATGCCCCAGGGGTTGGTCCTGAGGCTGGTTATGTTCAATGTCTTCATCAGCGACCTGGAAAATGGCACAGAGTGCATCCTCAGCAAGTTTGCAGCTGACACCAAGCTGTGGGGCGTAGCAGATACTCTGGAAAGCAGGACTAGGATTCAGAGTGACCTAGACAAATAGGAGGATTGGGCCAAAAGGAATCTCATGAGGTTCAACAAGGACAAGCGCAAAGTCCTGCACTTAGGATGGAACAATCCCATGCATCAGGACAGGCTGCAGGCTGACTGGGTGGGCAGCAGCTCTGTAGAAAAGCTGAATATGAGCCAGCAGTGTGCTCTTGTTGCCAAGAAGGCTAATGGTATACTGGCCTGCATTGGTAGGTGTGTTGCCAGTAGGTCAAGGGAAGATATTATTCTCCTCTATTCAGCACTGGTGAGGCCACATCTGGAGTCCTGTGTTCAGTTTTGGGCCCTCCACTACAGAAAGGATGTGGACAAATTGGAGAGAGTCCAGCAGGGGGTGACAAAAGCAATAAGGGGGATGGGGGACATGACTTGTGAGGAAAGACTGGGGGAACTGGGCTTATTTAGTTTACAGAACAGGAGACGGAGAGGAGACTTAATAGCAGCCTTCAACTACCTGAAGGGCTGTTCCAAAGAAGATGGAGCTAGACTGGTCTCAGTGGTGACAGATGACAGAACAAGAAGCAACAGTCTCAAGTTGCAGTAAGGGCAGTTTAGGTTAAATATCAGGAAGAATTTTCTCAGTAGGAGGGTACTAAAACACAGGAACAGTTTACTCAGAGCGGTGGTGGAAGCTCCATCCTTTGGAGGTTTTCAAAACCCAGATAGACAAAGCTTTGGCTGGGAAGATCTAGTTGGGAATGGTCCTGGTTTGAGCAGGGAGCTGGACTAGATAACCTCCTAAGGACCCTTCCAACCCTCACTTTCTATGATTCTATGGAACTTCTGAGGTAACCAACCACATTTTCAATCCAGTACCATTTAATAACTTCTCTGTGACCTGATATTCAGTCTCTATCCCTTGGCTAGGGTTTTACCAATGACTGAGAAGCAGAAAGCTGTAATCTGTTCCTAAACCTTTTGAGTTTTTCACCTCCTTTTAGTCATCTGTTGTTGCAAAAACTGTCCACAACACAGGTCAATTGATTTCTTGTAAGCTGACATTCTGACTCTTACTTGTACAGCAAAATATCTGCAGCTTGAAGCACAGGATACGTGAACAAACCAACGTTTCCTTCGTTTTTTTGGCTGGCATCCTTTATCTGTTTATAAAACAAGAAGAAAGGGAAATCATGTGCTTGACCAATAATGTCAAAACCTGACTACAAAAATCAAAATAAAATGCTGATATACTTGGCCGTAGGTTACAACAAATGTGTCCCTTGACTTACTGTGTAACTCTAGCAAAAAATACACCCAGAATTTGCTCTTTGTTAATACCAAATATTTCTTATTGCTCAACCAATCAGTGGTTCTCAAATCCATATGCAGGCTGTAGAATTGCCATAGGTGGACTGCAAAGGTAGGTATATGGAAGGAGCTGGAAGAGGTATCAACAAACCCCACAAATGTTCCTACAGAACCATCATTGTGCTGAGAAGTTAGGTTGATCTGCTAATGCTATCTTTTATATTGTGAGACAGAGCTAATTAATTCAAGTGTAGTGCCACATGAATGCTACTATGATATTTTTGTTAAGGAGCCAGTGCCTGCAGGACTAACATGGTCATCTGTGGCACAGCTGGCGAGAGAACTAACAAGGAGGTAGGCCGTGATCTGTGGGGCACTTGGGCACCACATAGGCGTAAGTGTGAGAGACATTGTGAAATACAAAAATTTGAAAGCCACAACTGTAGAGATATTCACACACTTTAGTGCTCACTGGGTGCAGCTACATGTTCATCAAAGTGTGCTTGCTAATGTAGTTAAATTTAATACCTCTGGGTGCCTCTACATGAGAAGGGAGGTTGATCTGATGAGCTGGAAGTTGTGCACCGGAGCAATTACTGTGCTCCAGCAACTTCCCACATCTTGTATATCGGCATCCCCATGCTTCAAAATGGCAGCACGCTGTAGATAAAGCTCTCTTGCTGACATTTTGAAGTGCTGGGATGCTGATTCAGGAGATGCCATGGGCATTTTAATTAGAAAGGCTTTCGTAGCCATTCAAATTAAATCGTTCCTCCCCCCCAACCCTACTTCTGAAGCACAAGTGCAAATGCCCTCTAATGTGAGGTGCTAAATAAATATGCATTAGGCTGCCCTACTGCACAGCAGTGAAAGCATACTTTTTTTTAGTGACACAATGAGCACTAGCCAATATTTACTGCATATATCAGTGTATTAGCACAGTTTTTGACGTGGCACCATAATGTGCAGTAAAATAGTCTACAGTGCATTAAAACACATATATACACTGTTATTTTAGTAGGGAGAAAAAGCAGACCCGTGCAAAGACAATTGCTAGAATCATTCTTCTTTTTCAAATCCCAGGTATCATGCCATTTTAAAATAATACCATCTCCATAACTCCTGGTTCTCATATAGCATTTTTATGATTCTCAAAGTGTGTTACCAAAGGGATGCAAAAGGTAGTCCATTTTAAACATGGAAAAACAGACATAAGGAGGGGACTACTCTACTACTATCATGAGGAAGATTAGAGACATAGCTGGGAATAGCATCCAGCTCTCCTGGTCCCAACCTTTTTCCACAACTCCATACTACTCCCCACAGGTTCAGACGTTTAATAGTCAATTCCTTTAGAATTCCAGGAATGCACATCATTTGGATAAACTAATCTGTAAATATTCATATTTTTTTGAGTAGGCATTTACTACTCTTCACTTTAAACTACAAGTATACCCTGTTTAAGTGCATAGCCCTGTGGGGGGAAGAGTCCACACAAACTCAGTATGAACAACTGTAAATAACTGCACAAAGAGCCTGCACTAATCTTCTAGCACCTCATTCAGTCTCCTCACCTTTCTCAGAGAACCTTATCTCTAATGTTAGCCATTAGATAGTTCCTATGGTTCCTAGTCATTTCACCAATTATGCAGTTAAAGGGCAATTATATTATAAAGTAGGTATTCTACAAAGTCTAGGTCTTAGCAGTTAGGTGTTTTTGCACCTAACCAGTATACAGACAATCAATGTTTGTTATAATGTAAGCAATAGTCAAAAAACTAGAACCTGTGTTCTGTCATGCAGTTAAGAAAATAATGCATTTCTGATGCGCAGAAGTATAGTATGCAGTATAACTAAATTAAAACAAAATCCTTAAAATCTTGATTCCTTAAGTTATCTGATTATGCTCTTATCTGACCAGACCCCTTACCCAGCTGTCTCTTTTCCATCTATACCCAGACACTTAAAATACAAAAGTCTGAGTCTGAAAGGTTCTGAGCACCTTTAGCATCTGAAGATGTTACAGGTTACCTTTAAACCATTTTAAAGGTATTTGATATGGATGGGTTTACATATTAAAGGTGTTAAACTTTGCTAAGTACCTTCTCAGGGTCTTAAAGTTATGCCACTTAGGGGACAGCTCTCTCTGAGCCCTTCTACCTAGCTGTTCTACCAACCCCTCTATCCTTTCCAAGCTCTGCTTCCCAGGGGGTGGTACTGGCCCGAAGCTAACACTCCCCTCTGGCCCCAGTGAATTACCCCAGTCCACATGACACCATGTTGCTGGCTCTAAGGACTCCAAGAGACCTGATCCAGGCCCCTGGGCTGGGGGCCAGGCATGCAGCCCTCCCCTAGGAGGGCTAAGCCACTGCCCCACAAACGGGTGGCTCCCACCTAAGCTAGGGGGTGGAGGGGTTGTTTCACTCCCCAGCCTTCCTAACATCTTTAGAAACTCAGATTCAAAAAGGTTGATTCTAGTCTAAGTAGTGCATTAACACCAGCTGTTGCATTTAAAACCTGACTTTTTTTTTTTTTTTAAACTTACTTAAAAAAAAAAAAAATAACAGGAACAAAAAACACACCTGGAGGTATGCAGACTTCCCTGAATTCTACAATCCAAACTACTCTGGTTGTTTTTCTTTTCATTCCTTCCCTCTCCTACCTTCTGGTATGTTTAAAAAAGTTACGTGAAGTAAATAAAAAGCAAGGAAATTAAATACAAAAACTAACATGGTTGTAATGCTAAAATGGATGTAAGTTTTTTAAAATAATAAAATTCCAAGAAGGAAAATTTTTCAGCAGTTATTTTAAGATGCAGTATTACCCAAATGCATTATTTTTTATTTCAATATCCCTTTAGATTTGCAAACCATTTTTCTACTGTGCTATAAAATGAACAAATTGGCTATCTCCTCGCACAAGAAAGACCTACTTACAGAATTCCTTGTTTGAGATGGCTCAGTTTTTCAATCTTAATGTTCTGTTGTACTTTTTGCATTCAGTATTTTGTTAGCCTTGAAATTTCAACTTCAAGCATTTTGATAAATGGATTAAAATCAATTTATAATTGAATAGCTTCTGTAGCCTCTGCTAAAATAGTATTTTTAGCATCTCACAGCAACATGATCATAATATATAGTTCAGGGATTGGGAATGTTTTTGGGCAGAGTACCAAAAAAACCTGCAACCTTGACTTGTAAGATGTTGGCTTGCCAGGGGCAGATGGCAGGGGAGCCGCGAGGGGCCCAATCCTTGTTGTGGCAGAGCAGCCCTGGCCCCTTCTGTAAGGCATGAGTGCTGGGGGTTGCCTACCCCTGATATAGGTACACCTCCTAAGGAAAAGCCTTTAAAATGCAGGGGGCTTTTTCTGCAGTGGTAAAAGCAAACGACTACTTCATCATCTAGCAAGAATGGAGGACACAGTGTTTGTGGTCCACAGGCAGGAGAAAGTAATACAAGAAGGACAATACTATTCTGCTTAGAATTACCTTAAATGTCCTTCTACTTGATGATATAAACCTTACCTTCCACTGGGGTAAGCGTCGTAAACGTGGCACACTAGTAAAACACCCCAAAATCCAACCGAGCTCTGCATGCTCAGGCACCTAAAAATGAAATCAGAATAAATTTAAAATATTTTCACTTGCGTATCATTTTGACAGAAAGAAGAATCAATACAAGTTATCAAAGCCACAGGTGAGAAACCAGTTTATTTTTGTTTTTTCAAGTGAGGCTAATGCTGGTAAGAAGTTACTGGATAGGCCTGGAGACTAAAGATTCATTGGGGATGAAAGCAAAGGTTAGTTTTTATTGCCCTATCTGTCTGAGATCTCCACTGGTTCTGAAACAGGAAGCTAGAAGCGGCTGAGAGTCAAATTACTTAATTTTTGGTCTTACCTCAATCATTAAGTTACTATGAAATTAGCTGCCTTGTCTGTAAAATGGGGAGAGTAACCAAGTCTTTGGGTGCTTTGGATTTTAAAACCATGTTCTACATCTTGGGATAATCAGTTAATCTGTCCTGCAGCAACAAAGCCAGAAAAATGTGTTGTCAGGCAAACACAGAGATCCAAGTCTCCACCTTCCTTCCCTTTGGTTTAGAGCAGGACACACTGGGCCAAGAACCACAAGGCACTGTCTAATCCAGTACTAAAACCATTAAAATGCTTCCATGCAGCAAAATGGAATGGGTACAGCATTTTAATGGTTACAGTAACAGATTCAATGACAGATTCTCAAAGATGCATTAATTTTTTTCTTCTTTCCTCATGGTGTCACTACAGGGCAGAGATAAGGCTGTTTAGATTCTCTCACAGTACATTTCTAAATCTAAACACATTTGGATTTATTTGTTTAACTTTCAATTTTCTGGATTTAAAATACTTGTTCAGAGGTTACTTACAACATTATGGTAATGTTTTACCCTGAATTGTGGTGCATGCTCTTAACCCTAAGTCCACTGATAATTGAATAATTGACGTATAATGTGATATGCAGCAAAACACAACTGTTCCACATTTTGGTTATCTGCTACATATTTCATTTGCTTCTGCCACATGTTGGCAAGTGTAGATGTTGAGAAGCAATGTTTCTGGTACATTCTGAGACTACAGATAGAAAGTTCTAAGAAATGTTTGAGTTAGACAATTACTAGTATCCCTTGTGACAGTCATTTTGGTGTTCTGTATAAACACAGAAATGGACTGATTTCACAACTGACTATCCAACAAACAGCCACCAAATGATAATTACTTTTGGTCACCGGTCACCAGTGAGATGGGCCATAGCTGGACTGCCTGAATACAGGGACAGAAACCCTTTTAGACTCCTCCTTTCTCCCTTGGCTATTTTTAGTTCATTTGTATCCAGCTGACTGGCAGGCTTTTGTGCACAAAGCAAAATGTGACAAGATGCACCAAATGTGTCCTCTGCACAATATATGATGTAAACTGAGCCAGATAGAATTGACTTAACACACACCCATTTCATTTTAAAGGAACCACCATCTGGTACAAAGTGGTTTCTCCTGTCTTTCTTCTAGTCACGAACCGAAGAGGGGATGTTGTTCTGCTGCGTTTGTGTTGACAAGGACTCCCTTTTAAAGTTATGGAGTCGCCAATCTGCCTCTATCAGATGTCCCTCTAGCAGACATGGCTGCATGTGCATCTCATTGCACCAATGGCTTTGGCATCACATCAGCCTCTGAAAAACTAACTGATCTGAACATCTGTCTAGCCAAATCTGTAGCTCCAACTGTAGGCCAATTTACTTCTAAGGCCCAAATAGATTCACACGAAGCATGGTACCCAAGTAACAATACAAAAAAGTGTACAGTAGTACAAAGAAGCAAGTCTGTGAAAAAAAGTCAGAAGAAACAGCGACAAACAGACACACATCTAGTAACAAACAGTAGATCCTAGTGAAGTCAAACACTTTCTTTGGAGGACCTCTTGTCCAAATACACAATTAAATTCAGTGAGAGATCCTCCCTCTTTGCTGTTAGACCAGAGGCCCATAAAGTTAATTCAAACAACAGAAAAAAAACAGGCAGTGCCACCTCTGTATCACTCTGATTTCATTCCCAATTGTTCTGTAGACTGACGACGAGCAGAACAAATACCCAGGTAAGCAACAGGGGCCAGGGCAGTACTGAGATTAGGGGGCCAGTGCACAGGAGGCCTCAAATGCCTCTACACAAACCCCTTGTAGTACGGGGAACAGGCAGGAGGAACTTAACCTCCTGCTAGCTGGCACCAACCCAGACATAGTGGGGATCACAGAAATGTGGTGGGACCCAACGCACGACTGGGTGATGACTATCAAGGGCTATAGGCTGTGCAGGAGGGACAGGACAGGGAGGAAAGGTGGGGGTGTGGCGCTCTATGTCAAGGAGGAATACACATCCTCAATGAGTGGCATGGGGGCACACTGAAGTGCTCTGGGTTAGAATACAAGGCAGTCAAGGGGAAAGAGACTTAACTGTGGGGGGTCTACTACAGACCACCCAACCAAGGGGAAGAGCTAGACCAGGAATTCTTAAGTCAGCTCATGGAAGTAGTTAGGTCAAAGGACGTGGTCATCATGGGTGACCTGAACTTTCCAGACATCTGCCGGGAAGAGCAGGCAGCCAGGTCTGACCGCTCATGTAGGTCCCTAGCCGAGATACAGGACCTCCATCTAACCCAGGAGGTGCACAGCCCCACCAGGGGAGACACTTTGTCGGACCTGGTGCTGGCCACGGGCGACGACCTGGTGAGGGGGCCTGCAGGTGCTCAATCACCTGGGCAACAGTGATCATCACCTGCTGGAATTCACCATCCAGCGCAAGGTGGCAAAGGCCTGCAGCAAGGCAGCAGCCCTGGACTTCAGGAGGGTGGACTTCAATGAGCTAAGAAGAATAGTTGGGGAGGCACTGAGGTCCCGGAGGGGAGAGGACTCAACTGTCCAAGAACAGTCGTCATTCCTTAAGGAGACGATCCCCCAAGCCCAAAAGGAGGTAATCCCAACACACATGAAAGGGGGCAAGAGGGCGCGAAAGCCCCCTTGGCTCTCCAAAAGCATACGGGAATGTCTCCTAGCTAAAAGATATACCCAATAGAAGGGAGGAGCCATCACCAGGGAGGACTATACCTTGGTTGCTTGGGGATGCAGGGTGGCGGTCAGGAAGGCCAAGGCGGAGCTGGAACTGGGACTAGCTACCCAGATCAAGGACAACAAGAAGTCCTTTTTTAAATAAATAGGGGACAAAAAGAAGGTACTGAGTAACGTGGGGCTATGGCAAGACACTCTAGGAAATCTGGTCATCACACTAGACGACAAAGCTAACCTATTTAACAATTTCTTTGCCTCCATTTTTCTGAGCAGGGACTGGATCAGCGCCCCCACCGGGACCCCCTCAGGCCCCAGGGGAGGCGCACCTAGGCCAAGGGTCAGTGAGGATCTAGTCAGGGAACTTCTGCAGGGACTGGATGTATTCAAATCATCTGGTCTGGACGATCTCCACCCTAGAGTACTGAGGGAATTAGCAGAGGTCATTGCGGGACCCCTTGCACGGCTTTACAAGCATTCGTGGTGCTCTGGTATGGTGCCAGAGGACTGCAAAAGGGCAAATGTGGTTCCCATTTTCAAAAAAGAGAGGAAGGAGGACCCGGGAAACCATGGGCCAGTTAGTCTTACCTCGATCCTGGGTAAGCTTTCTGAGAGAATTATTCTGGTGCATGTCCACGAGGGGCCAGCAGGTGAGGTTATGCTTAGGGGCAACCAACATGGGTTCATTAGAGGCAGGTCCTGTCAGACCAACCTGGTGGCCTTCTA
>NW_017728943.1:9605286-9614448 GCF_001723895.1 Crocodylus porosus | reverse complement strand
TGCATCCACAGATGCAGCTCAAACAGGTCCAAGGAGGTGATACTCCCCCTCTATGCGACACTGGTCAGGCTGCAGCTGGAGTACTGCGTCCAGTTCTGGGCGCTGCACTTCAAGAGGGATGTGGACAACATGGAGAGGGTCCAGAGGAGGGCCACTCGCATGATTAGGGGGCAGCAGGGCAGGCCCTCCTTGTAGGACCTGAACCTGTTCAGCCTCCACAAGAGAAGGCTGAGGGGGGATTTAGTGGCCTGTTACAAACTAGTCAGGGAGGACCAGCAGGCACTGGGGGAGTCCCCATTCCGCTGAGCACTACCAGGAGTGACTAGAAATAACGGTCATAAGCTGGCAGAGGGTAAATTCAAATTAGACATCAGGAGGTGCTACTTCACAGTCAGGGTGGCTAGGATCTGGAACCAACTTCCAAGCGAAGTGGTGCTGGCTCCTACCCTGGGGGTCTTTAAGAGGAGTCTAGACGAACACCTGGCTGGAGTCATTTGCCTGCAGTACTTTTTCCTGCCAAGACAGGGGGATGGACTTGATGGTCCATTCCACCCCTACCAACTATGAAACCATTTAACTACGTATTGAATTTGATAACACTTATTAGTAACCAAGAGCAAACATGTTGACAAAGCTACAGCTCCTCTCACAAAGAAGAGGCTCCCTGTCACAGAACTCTGGTAAAGATTCGTGTTATTTCTGAAATGATTCACTGAAGTGTTGAAGGTTGTATTTAACAGTCTGGGAAATTAACATACAAACTATGCATTATGCATCATTTAAAGTTGTTCTATTTAACAGATGTAACATAAAACCTATATATGAGAATACATTAAAAGTTTCATCTTACAACACTGTTTTTCCTATACTCCCTAACTTCAGGCACACAGGTTTCTAGTAGCACAACCAGAACCTTAACTCTGCCCCAGGCGGGACATCGGTTTTTCAGCATCATCTTTGCTAACAACTGTACCACAGGAAAATTTAAAGGATGTACATAGGAGATAGCATAAAGACCAGTTGTCTGTAGTGGAGGCTCAAAGATGACAGGGTTTCAGTTTGGGTTATCACTGTTATAATGTCCCTAAATTGAGCAGTTGATAAGACCTTGCCTAAAATCAAAAGTTTGACAATTTCAATTGTAACCTATTTTTTAATGCAATCTAAACATGGGTTGGACTGGTTAGTAAGAAGCTACCTTTCAATCTAAGACAGTGGGGACTGATCTTTTTGGTCAGCCTGCCGCAAAGCAAGCTATGCCACTGATTACTTCCCCTGCTCTGCTCTCTCCCCCCTGCCTTATTTATACTGTTCTCCCCACTTGTTGCTGGATCTGCTGCATGCCAAACAAAACACCTGTGCATGCCACTGGGTTGGCCACCCCACACCTAAGAGGTCTAAAAGATGGATTTGATTTTTTGAATTTCTAGCAGACCTAGGTTCAATTCCATAAAAAAAAATCCATTAAAAAAAGAAGTGGCAGTCTTAACTGCAATTCACATTTTCAGACTAGACCACTGGAATCCAAAAAGGCATTTGAGTCTTCATCCAAAGACATTAAGAGATGGAGAATCCATTACCTGCCTCAGAAGTTCATTGCCATAATCATCCTCCTCCTCCACTATAAAAAAGAGCACATATTATTTAGTGTGAATGTCTGACACAAGGTTCTAGCTGGGTTCTGTTAAAGTAGGGCTCTCCAAATCCAGCACACAGCCAGGGGCCACACACAACACCGACATGAACCTCTGCCTTCCCCCGCAGGACCCCTTCCACCACATGGGCTGTGCCAGAAGCATGCAGCCCACTGCCCTTGCCATGCAGGCTGTGCAGACTCCCAGTCCGTTTGCTCCGCAGCAGTGGGACACATGGTACTGGGGCTCACATGCACTCTGTGGGCTGCCAGGAGGACAGCCCTGTTAGAGTAAAGAGCTCTATCATGTAATGGAATAATTGCTAGCAGTAATAAGCTATTATTCTCCATGAACCAATAACTAGAGCTGGCAGATTTAACAGTTGACAGGCTGAAGCCCAGGACTCCAAAGAAAGTTTTGGAACAGAGTATATTCTAATGATTCCCTACACCCTGTTTTCTCCATAGCCTCAGTGTGAATAGGGGAAATGCTGGCCACTGAAGACACAAACTTATTGCTGCCTGTTCTTAAAAAGCTGGGAAAAGTTTAGCCTCAGCAACCCTGTACGGGAATTTATCAGCACAGGCAGTTTGTCCGTCAAACTAAACAAAAGATTACAGGGCATCCACAGACAGGGCTTTTCAGAGCCCTGTACCTTGCCCAGGTTTGTATGGATTTTCACAAAGTAAAAACAAACAAACAAACCCACACCTGCTCCCAAGTGACCTTACTTCCAAAATCTGCAGCCCCTGCTCCAATGCAAAAAGTCAATATAGCTATACGAAAGAAAAAACGTATTTGCAAAACAGCTTGTTCTTCCCTTTTCAAAAAGGACCATTTTTTGCTGAATCAGAAGGAAATAAAACCAGCTTGGAATATGCACCTATGATGAAGAATTTTTGCACAAACTGTTAAATTGCAATAGAGTTATAAGAAACCAAAAGGAGATCTTATAACGGCAAGTGTTAGGCAAAGCCTAACTGCCAGCTCTGCTTATAAATTAGAACATATTGGGCGAGACACAAGACGCTTTACTGCTCAGCAGAGCAGTTTACTGTGCAGTAAGTGTTCATGTCTACATATGCACACACTTACTGTGCAGTAAACTGCTCCAATCACAAGTAAATGTGCTACCTGAAAATGCAAGTAGCAAATTTACTTGTGATTAGTTACAGTGCAGTAGCACTCTTGTAGATACCTGGCTGACAGCAAATGTGCTCCTTCCTAGTCAGCTGGGCAGCAGAGGGTGGGAGATTGCTCCCTGCCCTCGAGAAGCTGCTTGCTGTCAAGGGAGGCTCAGCCACCGAAGCTTGGGCAGGGACTATGTCCACCTGCCCAGCAGCAAGGAGCTCTCAGCCCCCCACTCCAAGATTGTGATCGGGAAGCGGTGCTGGGAAATCCTTATCTCTCAGCCCCTACTTCGTCATACGGGGGGAGGGAGGGCTGGGAGATCCTTATCTCCCAGTGCCAGCAGTTGAGGGGCTAGTGTTAGGAGATCCTTCTATCCCAGCCTGAGCTTGGTGAGGTAAGTATCTCTTAGCATCCCCCTCCTGTGACTGCAAAGCTGGTGCTGGGAGATAAGGATCCTGCTGGTGGTGACTGGGGAGCCTGTTTGCTGCCCAGTTCCATGACTGCAGAGCTGGGCAGGGAACAGGCTCTCTGGCCCCTGCCCCACAATCACGAAGCAGGGGGCTGGGAACCATCCTGATTAGGGGCAAGTCCCAGCCCTATGCCCTTATCTGCCAGTGGGGCAGGGGCCTTTGCACCTGCCCCATCCCTGTAACTCTTTCCAAGGCCCCTGCCCCCAGTTCGGAAGCTGGGGACAGGAGTTCCTTGCTGCCAGGGCAGGGGAACATTGTCCCCACCCAGTGGTGAAGCCCACCCTGACAGCAGGCAACCCCTTGGGGGTAGGGAGCAATATCCCAGCTCCTGCCAGGAGACAGCCATCTCCTGGCCCCATGATCCCTGCCAGCCCCTGGGTTAGCACCTGGGGGAGCCTAGGAGCGGACTGCTGCCCTGAGCAGCAAATCTGTTCCCAAGTCTCTGCATGTGTATTTGTGAGTAAACTACTCCAGGATCAAACGCATGTGATGACACACCCACAAGAGTGTATACATGCATAAAGCTATTCATTTGATCAAAAGTTATGGGACAAGAGTAGAGGTTCAAAATAAATTTAATTTTCAAAATTTAATATGAAAGACCAAATCCAAGAGCAGAATATTCTTTAAAATCAACTGCCAAACTTGTAGAGAAGTTTAAAGCCAATATAAGCAAAGAGAGCTTAGGCTAATATAAGCAAAGGCAGAGATATAAATGACGTAGTTGCTCAGAACAGCAGAACAGAATGAGAGCTGCATAGATGAAGAGCCTGAATGCACCACTGCATGTAGTAAAGTGTAGTAAAGAAAGAATATCTTTGAAACATTGCAGGGTGGGGGTAGGAGGGGGGAAGGAGGAGGGGAAGGTTAAGGCTACAATTCTCAGCTAGGGTGCCATGCTACCTTAGGGTACTGCTGGTTGCCATGTAATATTAGCACTATTTGTGTGTGCAAACACCTACACGA
This sequence comes from Crocodylus porosus, assembly GCF_001723895.1. Classification (NCBI taxonomy): domain Eukaryota; kingdom Metazoa; phylum Chordata; order Crocodylia; family Crocodylidae; genus Crocodylus; species Crocodylus porosus. The sequence continues at coordinate 9,610,247 of NW_017728943.1, read as the reverse complement.
TTCACAAGATAAATCCAGAGATTTCAAATAGGAATCCATAATGTATATTCTGAACTATTGTTCCGAGTTCTTTGCAACAGAAGTATTGTTCTATAATTTTTCTGTAGTCCAAAGATAAGTGAAAGCTAAAAATCGGGATTATCTGTGGGCTGCCTTGACCGTATTCAGGTTGAAAACCACTGGGTTAAGTGCTATTATACTCCTACATAGATAACAAAACTTGATTATAGGCTCTCAAATTGAGTGGGTAAAGGTATCAGAAGATTCACTGGGTAGAAGTTGAAGTTAGATAAATACATATTAGAAGTAAGGGGCACACTTTTATAATGGTGATGGCAGTCATTGGAACAACTTATCAAGTGCTGTGGGGATTCACCAGGAGGGGAAGTTGTTCACAACTGGATGTTTTTCACAAAGATTCTAATCCAATTGAGCTAGTACAGGCCAGTCCTATAGCCTGTGTTACACAACTGTCAAACTGAGAGTCACAACAGGCCCTTCTTAACCTTACTAGCTAAGAATCTGCAAAGGTCCAAAGCAGAGCCCAAGGATTTCTTCTGCTACCAGCAATAAAAAAAAAGAAATCACAACTTGGGTAATGTCCCTGGCTGCATGTCAAAGCCACCTACTAGAACATCACTGCTGTTAGAAAACCTGACTATCAGCTATCTAATCCATTAAATCCTGCAGATCAGCTCCAGATATGTTTGTCCTGAAGGAATATAATAACCTGTTTTCAATATAAAAAAATCTTCTCAGGAAATATTGCCTGCAGCTTGGCTGAAAATATCTGAAGGAACAGCAGCCCTGCAAGTCTCCTATTTATTGTTTCCCTTAGGAAACCAAGTATTTCCTGTTTAGTAGTTTTCACTAAAAATTTACCCATATCCACATGATGAATCCCCCTCTTTTGGGTACCGAAATCACATTCTTTTTCTCTTACTAAACACAATAAATTCCTGCTATTGACCTGTTCTATAAGCTTGTGTGCCTACATATGCTTCTCTCTTCCCAGTTACACACTCTTCCAAATCTCTTAAAAGTCCTCAAAACCAATTCCCACTTCTCAGAGTTGAGATAGTCATCCCATTTTAAGAGCGACATATAGGTTCCTTACAGAGTTGCTGTATGAGGTTATTTTCCTGCTGCTGAGAAAAGGCTTATATCCAATGCAGACTTCTGGAACACATTTCCTACCAGTTTCATTTCTGGTCTATGTCTACTCCTTTTCCAATGTTTTAAAGCCTTGTGACTTCTACAGCAAAGGTGGCTATGCACAGATGACATGTGTTTGCCTGCAACCCCAAGATACCTTTCACCTCTCAGATGTGAAGAAAATGTGTCCAGGTTTTGTCCTTACCTCCTCTTTCTCCTTTAAGAAATAAGTTTCCTGATATTCTCATCCTGTAAATGCTCCCAATAGTCAATTTGTTTGACATTTAGTACTATCAATTAAAAAAACTAACAAATTTAGCTAACATCTTTTAATTTTTAACTGTTCATAAGATTTCTTATGCAGCTCTGTAATAGAAACTAGTGTTTTACCAGCTAACCAATGCATACTCTGATCCCAGTCACACTTTCTGAGGCATCTATGAATCCTCAGTCTGATGAATCAGAGGTGTTTTGTCACTGCCATTCAAAGACAAAAGAGTAAGTGGGAGAGTTCAAGGACATTGATCAAGAGGGAATCATGGATATGCTGAAGTGAAGTAGAGGTGGGTACAGACAGATGAGCTGATAAATTTTCCAAGATTTGCGACAGCAGCATGGGTCAGTGAATAATCCAGGGATATGTTATCAGTAGCTGCAGAGACAGTGTGAAGTCAAGCTCAGTATCTCAGTCTTCAAACTGCTTCCATGATAGCCTTCCTCAAGTTGTAACTTGGCCTCTTTTAAACCAGAACTTGGAAGATTAGGTATGATAGGCAAGTTAAACTAGCTGGTCTTGGAACAGCTCATTACAACGATGTCTGAGAGATTTTGATGATGTAGAGAAACAGTATTTATCTGTTGGGGTGGTTATAGGATGATGTAGGAGCACGGGTTCTATAACTTTATGTAAACGAATAAGATGACATGCCATCCTAAATCTCAAAAGAGGGCAAAGATTTTCTATGATCACCAGTTACTCTTCCTAATACTCCTAAAAATTCACAAGACCATCTCTGAAGTATTTGCCCTTTTGAGAAACCTAAAATTATAAACAAGCTAAACCAGAAACAGGTAATAAGGTTTTCTCACAGCCTGATATTTGAGGCATTAACTGAATTGCTTGTAATTCGCCTACAAAGTATGAACAGGGAAAAATTAGAGAGAGTAGGCCTGTGTGAATAGGAAAGTATTCAATTTGAATTCGGCTGACTCAGAGGACAGCGATTCAATTGTCCCGAATCAATTCAGCTGAATCGGCTTTGGAGGATTCGGCACTGATTCAGAGAGATTTGGTGATTCAGCCATAGACTATAATGGGGAATCACTGAAATACCTAAAACATTGTCTTTTTTTGGCAGATTTGGCTGAAAACAGCAGGAATGGTAGTCCCTTCTGAGGGCACAAAGCCTGCCAAGTTTCAAGAAGATAGGTGCAGGGGTTTCTGGGAAACCTCAAACTGCTGAAAGCAAAACTCATGTTGTGTGTGTTAAGGCACAGGAGGATGAAGACAGCAGGCATGGTAGCCTATTTTGAGGGCATAAGGCCTGCCCAGTTTCAAGGAGATAGGTGCAGGGGTTTCTGGGAAACTGCACTTCAAGCTTCTGAAAGCAAAATTTGTGATGTGTGACTGTGTGTGTGTGTGCGCGTGTGTGCGCACGCGTGTGTGTGTGTGTGTGTGTGTGTGTGTTAAGGCACAGCGGGATGAAAATAGCAGGGATGGTAGCCTGTAACAGGGATCTTCCTGGTGCTCAGGCAAAAACAGCTTACAAAAGGAAGAGAAAGGCTGCCAATAGAGGCCTATGTGCTGTTTCTATGTCCCTCCCCCATAGCACTGTGATTGGAAGGGGACTTGGGGAAAGAACACAGTCACTGGCCAGCTACAGATATCAGTCGTTCCCCCCTGCTCCTCCTCCCTCTTATCAGTTTCTGGTCCCCTGAAAGACTGCCTTTTGAATCTCTGAATCATTTTCTGAATCTTTTCCGAATCGTTTTGGAGGTATTTTTTGGTCTCCCAATTCGATTCTGATTCGGTAATTAGGCCTCTGAATCAGGCTGAATCTTCTCCAAATTGAATCACTGACTGAAGCTTTGCACACCCCTATCAGAGAGTAGCAGAACCATGAACAGTGAACACTGAGACAAGTCACACTTGTTTTTTAAAAATAATTTCACAAAGTTATTAGGTGAGGGGAAAGAAATAGTTGTGGCATGTGGATATTAAGAAATTTGATATGGTGTCTCAAATTCTTATTCATGAAATTAAATGATGTTGGCTGGAATGAGATCACTGTTATATGGGCAGTAATCTGCCTGAAGGACCATAAATAAAAGGAAAAAATCTTAAATTGGGGGAGGTGGCTTTCACAGAGATTGTTGTTAAATACATTATTTTTAAAACCTTTATTATTACCTTAAGGATTAAAAAGGTTTACCTAACCAACTAATTTATAGTCATCTAATATTAAAGAGAAATGTGGAAGAAGAGCATCTAGTTCGCCTATCATATTAATATAATTTGGGAACCACTCCACTGGAATCAGCCAATGTAAAACAAAACAAAGATCAGGATAATCAGGAACAGGTGGTATTTTCCCTCTCCTTTATAAAAATACCAGAGATTCTATTATTATTATTATTATGAAATTATTCCAAATAGAAATGCAATTAGAACAAATAATGATATGTGTGCAGAAGATTTGTGGATGACTTAGACTGCCAAACATGGATGACAATAGATATTAAGTAGGGACATTTAAAAAAAATCTCTCTCCTGTTCAAGTATGGCTTTCAGTCCCACTGTACAGTACCAACAGCTATGAATGCCCTACAACGGGACACTTTTCCAAATTAAAAGAATTATTCACACACTACTTCTTACAAAAAGTACTCTTTGGTCCATGCTAGCTGAATGGGTTTAACGGATTTGGAGTTTAAACTTTAGCTTCTAAAAGTTTCAGCAAAGCACACTTAGAAATGCCTCCCAAAATGGAACAATAGGAGCATGACTCCACCCTACACACAATCAAGAACTGATAGCTATTTCTGGAAAATAAGCAGCAAAAGCAGTTAGTTAGCACTCACCCTTAAACTGTTATCTTTAGAGTTAAGATGCCCATTAATGCCAAAGTTGCCACCTCTTAGAGTTACAGCTTTGATTTGCCTGCACACTACAAGAATCTTGTATCCGCTGACACCCAAGAGATAATCTCCACAACTAGACCAGATAGAAACGTAATTTCCTTTTTAAAAACAGAAGTGTAAATTCTGCAGGAGTTGACAGAGATCTCAAAGATGTGGTAAATGGGTAGTTACTGCAGAATCCAACCCTCGAATAGAAGTTTGATTGCTTTCTGGTCATAAAGCAGAAATAAAATTAATGACTAGGTTATAATACATCCCTACACATGCACATACATTCTAACTGGCTGTCCTGAGATCACAGGAGGACAAGGTTCTACTCATAACTATCTGTTATGATTACAGATGAAATACAAGGACTATCTCTAGAATAATCAGTTTTTGAAATTGTTCTAAAAGGAACAATTACTAATCAAAAGGCTAGTTTAATAAACTATAAAATAAAGACTTAGCTAAGCCACTTAAGTAACACCAGGGCTAGAGCTCAGAGGATCACGTTATGCTTCAGTCTGTGAACCAGTCAGATGCTGCCCTTGACATTTTCTTTACAAGTTTGCTCTACACAGTTATCCTGGCAACTGCCAAGACCTTTTAAGGATCTGATTTCATAGATTTCATAGACATCAGGGCTGGAAGGGACCTCGGGAGATCATCGAGTCCAGCCCCCT
>NW_017728943.1:9593196-9605275 GCF_001723895.1 Crocodylus porosus | reverse complement strand
GGTCATCCCCCGTAGCCAGTACCAGGTCGAGCAGCGCTTTGCCTCTCGTTGGCCCATAGACTTCTTGAGTCAGGTAGAGGTCATTCACGCACGAGAGAAAGCTTTGCGACTGCTCAGATTTTGCTGAGTGATCTTCCCACGAGATGTCCGGGTAACTGCTGGGGTTGACCTGGTGTCATGGATATACAGCCATTAGTTGATTTTCAAGAAATAGTTAAAAGGAAAGAACTGTATGGTTTTGGTAGACTTTATCCATCCGGACAGCACTATGTTAAGATCAGTAATGTCCTGAAAAGAAGCACATTAGTTAAGTCTTTTCTGGGTTCCCAGTTTCTGAAATCTTTTTTTTTTCTTTTTTGATTAGTATTCTCTTTGAAGTTTCAAGCTTCCAGATACAGAAACAAAAGCTGGCTAAGCAGCTACGATTTTACTAGCTTACCATTTAATTTTTATCGTGTCAGAGGAAGAAAATCTGAAAAACAGGACCTGCTTAATGTGTCAGGTGTCATGAGAAGGATACTGGTTTCATTCTTTTTTTCCCCTAACTGCGCTGTTTTCCAACCACACCACTGGTGTCCAGTCACTTTACAAAGAAGTGAGGGTGAAGGAGAGTATTTCTATGACTGTCTCATGGGGAAAAGCATCTGGCTACAGGATTTGATGGAATATTTATAGTTCTTGTTCTCCACCTGGCTACTTATCTAGCACGTGAGTATGGCATCATCTGTCAACTTGCAAAATAATTCTGCATTTTTATGGAATTAAAACAGCTGCCACAAACTACAAGCAACTGATGCTTGTGATTTACTTTCAGAGATACCATTATCCCTGTATAACTAAAGATGAAGCATGGACAGCTCAGACTAAGGTACTTGTTCCCATCTGGACTCTGATGAATAGTGTTGTTTTTCTAGTCTGCATTAGAGGAAGCAGCTGGTGTCATGCCTTTTATGAGTTAGAGGACTCAATTTTTTAATACTATAATTTTTTTTAGAGATTGTGAATAAAGACAAATGCCATCTTTATAACTGTCGAATGACCCTGAGACAATGAAAAGTGTTGATATGAAGAAGTATTTAATATGTTTAGGTTTCTTTATTACTGTTTAGCACCAGGGTGAGCAAAATATGGCCTGCGAGGCCCCTAAAAATTTTAGAAAATTAATTTTTATCTGCCCACCAAATATGGCAGGCAGCCAGCAGCAGTAGGACCCAGGGGAAGCCTATGTCAGGACCCAGAGTCTGAGCAGTAATTCCAGCCTGGCTCCACCCCACCCCACCCCACCCCATCAGCTGGGAATCCCATGGTGCTGGCCGGGCCAGCCTGGAGCCAGAGTGGGAAGTAACAGGTGAGGGGGTTGCGAAGTGGCAGTGGTGAATGGCACGAAGGCTGTGGGGGCTGGAGTCGGAAACAGTGGGGGCTGCAACAGCAGCAGCCAGTGGCAGGGGCCAAAGGAAGTGGTGCAGGGAGCAGCAGGGGCCATAGGAAGTGGTGTGTGAAGTACCAGGAGCTTCAGGGAGCAGTGGAGGCCATACGGAATGGCAGAGGCCATACGGAATGGCGGAGACTGCAGCAGTGGCAGGGGGCTGCAGAGACTGTGGCAGCAGTGGGGGCCATGGGGAGGGGCAGGGGCCACAGCAGTGGTGCAAGGAGCTGCAGCAAATGGAGGCTGTGGCTGGAGCCATGGGGAGTGGCGGGGGCCGCAGGGAGCAGTGGAGCCTGTGGCAGTGGCCGTGGGGAGTGGCAGCAGCACAGGGAGTGGTAGGGGCCATGGCAGCAGCGTGGGGAGCAGTGGAGGCTACGGCAGGGGCATGGGGAGTGGTGGAGACTGCGGGAAGCAGCGGGGACCACAGGAAGTGGTGGCGGTGGGGCAAGTGGCAAGCAAGCATGTGGGAAGGAAAGCAGAAAAATGGCAGCAGTGGGTGGGTATGGTGCCCTGGGACCAGCAGGGACTCAGGGTGGGACGGCAGAAGTGCAGAGCCTGGGCAAGGGTGTTTGCCTGGCTGCATTGTGTAAGGCTGTCATGCAGTCTGCAAGAGCCAGCAGCCCAGCTTCTCTCTCTGTCCCTCCCATCCCATCCCACCCCACCCATCATACACACACACGCACACACAGTCACATACTACCCACACACAATATACAACAGGACTGTATTTTGAGCTATTGTGCAGTCACCTCTAGATACACTTCATAAACACATATCAGAATTAAAATATTTTTAAATAAAATTAAAATAAGCTATAGTAGATGTTTTATTTTTTTAAATATGATTTTGGGGTTTTTCTGGTTTCAATATTATACCACTTTTCCTCCCAAAAGGAGTATTTCCAGGGCAAGGGGAGGGACTTGCATTGGCAAAGGTCAGGGGTTGGGGGCAGGACTTTCTGTTCCAATATGGTGACCGGGGGCAGGGTTACCCATGCAGCCCTCGACAACTCCCCAAAACTTGGTAAGGGGTCCTCTGCCAAAACTAATTGCCTGCCCCAGTAGCGATTGGAAATTATGGCCTGCTAGGTCTCTGTAATCAGTCACCTCTCTAAGTATATCCAGCAAGCGCTCAGTGGAGCACAGTTTGGAAAAATACTGGAGATTGCAGGCAGGTGTCAAGTAGAGATGGATTAAGGAAGTAATCTTTATTGGCACTGCTTGCTCTCTAAAAGACAAACACAGCCAGTTTCATATTTCTGGTAGAATGTTACATGTGACAGTGGTGACATTTGGAAGCTTGGAGACTTCAAAGACCATTACAATGAGATGCAACATATGTTATAAAAATAATTGTATCAAGACAAAAGTTTAGGGGAGACATATTTCCCATCCTTGTTCCTGAATAAGTGGGGAGATTTCCTGCTGGTGGTAACTGATGCAAATTCCTGGTGCTGGTTGTGAAGATAGGCAGTTCTTTGAAACCTCTGGTATGACCTGAGTGAGGCAGCCTGACAAACAGATCCTGAAACACAGAAAGCAAGCCTAGCGCAGCAGGGTGTTTGACTCACTTGGGAACAAAGAGCTAACAAAACCATGTGGAATGCTAGTCAGGAACCTATGCAGATGATGCTTTTCCCCCCAGGTAAGATTAGCATATATGCAGACTGTTTAATGTTTCATATTGTTTCTCTGCAGAGCTGGAGTTTAAATAAAATGCACTGTGCTTTGTAAAAGCTCGCTGCCACCATTCCTAAGGAAAAGCAGAACTGCTGGTGCTGAACGAAAGTAAACCTACTAGGGACAACTGCAACAAACCATAGGGGGACTGACTGCCTACATAAAACCCAGGCCCAAAGGGAGGTTCTCTACTGGAAAAGGTCTCTGGCTTTCAGCTGTCACTTATGTGGGAGTCCTTCAAAAGGTCATAAAGGGGTCAGAGGTGCAGTTAAACCCAGAACTATGAAACTATGGTAAACTATGGTAAAATTACTGGCTGAAAAAACAAAAACATGTCAGACACTTGCCTGCACCCTGATAAGGATTAGTCAGGGTAGTCAGGGCAGTGTAAAGCAGCAAGAAAACTGCTCCAGTGGCATTTGTCTGAACCAGCTGATGTCTTCCTCAAGTTGGATAGAAGGTCAGACTGACTTGAAACTCTTTAGTGGTTTGAATGTTCCACAATTGAAGACAAATGCAAGCACTAAGAAGGCTCATCAGAAGGCATAGTGAAAGCAGACTCCATTTGCACGGAAAGATCAAAACACACAGGCAGAGCCTAGTCCTTTAAAGCAACGTTTCCCAGCCTGTGGGTCACGACACAAAGGTGGGTTACAAGAATATATGTGAAAGGATTGCAAACAATGACAGAAAAACGCAGAAAATCACAGATTTTCTCTTTTCAAGGAGAAAAATGTGGGAAACTGCAGGTTTCCTCTTGAAGGCTGGCAGAATTCCTGCCTGCAAGGAGGGGCTGCAGGGAGTGGGAGGAGGGTGATGAGGTAGGGGGTGCCACATGCACATGGCAGACAAGTAGCTTGGGGAGTGACTACCCACTGCTAAGTCTATATGGCAGGGGGAGAGAGAGGGAGGGGATGGACAGGCAATGCATTGGGGAGGCATGGTGGGGGAATATGCCCCACTAGATCTGTGCACAAACAGCGGGCTTGGGGCTGCAGCCTGGCTGGACCGGCACAGGCAGGAGCGGCCTCCATGGCCCACCAGGCGGGAGCTGGCACGGGAAGGTGGAGCCGGGCAGTAAGGCTCGCTGCTGCAGGATGGAAAGTGGGCTGTTCCCTGGAGGGGAGATGGGGGGGTTGGGCAGCGTGGGAAGCCTGAGGGGAGCAGTGGCAGCAACTTGGCCATGGCGGTTGGACAGAGCCGCAGCCTGATGGCAGTGGCTGGTGGCAAGAGGAGGTAAAGACAGTGCCCCCTTCCCCCCCCCCCATCCGTTACTTCTCATACTGCTGGTGGCACAGTTGGCATGGGGGTCTAGGTTGCAGAGTCTCACTGTCCTGCTCTGCCCTCCTGCACCAGCTCCTGTTTGCTGGGCCACAAAGACAGCTCCTGCCAGTGCCAATCCAGCCAGGCTGGAGCCCTGTGCCTGCTGTGGGTGCACACACTAGGAGCCTGGGGGTGGGAGGCAGTGGCTCAGGTGTGGGGGGCATCAGCAGAGCTGGGGGTTGAGTGAGGGGCACTGGCAGAACTGAGGGTTGGGGGGGGCCACAAGTTGGGAGTAAGAGGCACCAGCACAATGATGACTGTCACTTGGGAGTAATGGAGGGCCACATGCTGATATTGCTACTACTGTTTTTCTGTGATATTGATTTCTATCTTTAAAATTAAGACTGTTGAGCTGCTTTAATTTGTAGCATGTGATAAGTATTTTGGAGCCAAAACATTTGTGTGTTTTCTATTTAAACCATTTACTGGGTTGGGAATGGCCACTGCTTTTGCACCAGGACCCATTTGTAAACAAAGGTTGAGAACCACTGCTTTAAAGGAGAAAGGGACAGACAGCCTCTTATCACCTGTTCCTGGGCCCAGTCTTTCATTACAAATGTTCTTCTCACCAGAGGACCCAAAAAGTTATCAATGTGTTATCAAGTTATCATGGCCTTATTGTTATAAACTGAACCATCAATACTTTTAATGATGCCTTTTAAGTATAGAAGAAACAGAAGGCCGCTGAAAGCATACCTGGAATGGATCTGATGTTCAGGTGAACAGTACATGACACTGAGCAAAAAATATGTACTTAAAACACCGATATGATCATCTTTGTTAGATCACCAATTTATTTTACTACAGTAACCCATTTACATCTAAGGTCCCCATTATGATTGACTAACTTGTGTACAATTCTGAAATAAGCAGTTGATCCATTTTTTTCTAAGGAAGTTCTTAACCTGAACAGTCTGTAATGCCTATGAGTTGAATAGTGGAAGAATATTTACCACTTTCCTTCAGAGTCTATTCCAGCATCTAATAGATTTTACTCTTAAGAATATGTTCCAGATATTCATCATATTCCAGTCCAACTAATTATGTTGCACTCCTGTTGTGCAACCCAAAATAAATTTAACTTTGGTAGTAATATCCTCCAGACACTTTTAGATTATCATCATGTCTCCTTCATAGTCATCACTTATTCCACCCAGAGATTTAGTTTGCATGCAGCAGTAACTGCACTGGTATTAAACATACTATCTACATCTGTCATATAAAGACAGCTTAATATTCAGTGGTGTCAGCTAAAGCCTCCAATTGTAAGACTTATTTTGACATACTGTTAAATGTACATGTAAATGTACAAAGCTAATTTTCAAAAAATTTGCACTTGTTACGTAAAATGGGTCACATGCAGGAGGTTACATTCACAAATGGAGGCTTCATATGCAACTGATAATTTCCTCAAATTACGAAATTTGTAGCCCTTAACTTTTGTCTACTTAAACTCCTTATAATTTATGTCACTATCTTTGCAAGCCAAAGAAAAAAAAGAAATCAAGTTCTAAGGATTAATGGACTCATTTATTAGTACCTTCCTTCTTTGGTGCTTCCCTGATACAGTCAAGACTAAGGGTTAGCTTTTTATCTCGCATATGCAGCAGCAAGAATATAAAAAATGTGGGAAAATTTGGGAGACAGACACTTCAGATAGCTAGAGGTTTGATCTGCATAAAGCCTGCTGTAAATAAAAAGAAAACATTCATTATTACTGACTGGAAATAAAATGCACATGCCTTTTGGGAAGCAAAGTACTCATCAGATACTCCACATATGGCAAGCATATTCTAGGGGAACCAAACACAGCTACCAATGAGAGAGAGCCCCCCCCACACACACCCACGCACACAATTGTGTAGGGGTTAGTAACCTACAGTCCATAAAAAAGATTGGATCTGCTCCACAAAGGTCTAATCTAGGTCGCATTTTACTAAGGGTACACTTGATTCCCCAGCCATTTGATCTGGTTTGTGTTTTGCTAATGGCACACCAACTGCCTCCTGTTACTCCAGCCAGCTGCTATAGCCCATGTGGAAAATGTGGAGGTCTTCCTTTCAGGAGCCTCTGTTCAATGTTGCTGAAGCAGCCAGAGGGGAATGGTGGCCTGAACTGCTGGATGTGTTACAAGCTATGGCTTGCATCTGCAGAAGGCTGCCAACACCTATTCCAAGCTATTCTGTTCTAGCTGCATTCTGGAAATGGAAAAGACCCAAGAAAAAGACACCAGATCAGCCAGTGTAACCACTGGATCTAGGCCCCTTTCTGGTTCTACAAATACAATTCTGCAGTGCTGTAGGAGTCACAAGTATAGACAGAAGATCTAACACTATGGCCTTGGGCATTTGTTACCGTTAACCTCAGCTATATTTGAGTTTTCCTTCATCATTGCTAGTGATTTGAACAGAACGTGCTATCAGTTTGACATCACTGGCAGTGCAAGTTTTCCTAGATAGCTATCTCCTTATCACCATGGAATTCAGCTCTGCCAGGAAGTTCTTTAAAAGGATGACAATTAAATCTTCAAGGCACATTCAACCCACATCATCTGTTCAGAAAAGAGCACAAGTCCTAAAAAGAATCAACTTATTGATTGGTTTTCAGTCACTACTAGGCTGACTTTGATTTGAACCATCACTGTATACCGGAATGAGAGAACCCACTAGGATGGGGCCAAGTGAATTACTAGGTTTTAAATAATGAGCAGTGAGTTTATACTTGCCACTGATTTGCCTTAACTTTCCTGGGCACTCCGGCATAGAAAAGCCCAAGACTGCTTATGTATTCTGCATTAGCCCTTAGGGGAAAATGTGTAAACAGTCCTGGGAGCAGGGACTAGACCCCAGGACTTGGCCCTCCTGGGCTAGGAACAGACATTCAAAAAGCCTGAGCCTGAATTGATTTAATCTTTGCAGGTTAGTCTAACCTGGCTAGGATGAACTGGTTTGTAACCACACATTCTCTCTGGACTGAAGAAATGCTAGAAACCAGGTGGTGCTAGAGCAGCCCTCCCACCCCTTCCACAGTGCTAAGATGAGGGGGAAAGGTGGCCAGGCCAACAGGACCTATGATTAGGGAGGGTTCCCCATCCTCACCGTTGACAACAGAGCATTTAGTTACACAGCAGGGAGTTGTTAACATTTATCAGCCCATCAAAACAAAACAAAGCTTTCTCATTAGTTCAAGCTCTTCTTAAACAACTTTTTCCAAGGAAGGAATGGAGGGACATTACCAGCTACCTGTTGATAGCTCCAAAAAGCCCTAAGCCAACACTGTCCTGTCTGCCTTTGTCCTGGCTTCTCTTATAGCCTTCTTTATTCCAGGCACAGTCATGGTGGGCATTTATGTCAACCTCAGCATGTGGTATGCTAGCTAATGTTGAGAGTTGATTGCATAATGCAGAGGGGAGGGGGAATTCCTGCTTGAGCAGGGAGTGGTGGTGGGGGGAGAGGGAAAGGGAGGTGAGCAGGAGGAAGCCAGGCAGAAACCGTTGTACCCGCAGTCTCTGCCAGAGCTGGAGCAGAGGGGTGGGGCCAGCCCCACTGGGCTGGAGCAGAGAGCAGACCCTGCCCAGGGTTGCAAGTTATCCAGTATGCTGGGAGACTCTGGTTCAACCTAAACCAGGGGGTCTGGGATAGATACTGCATACAATGGTTTGACCCAAATCAGTTAAGTTTGATACTACATTCAATCAGGTTCATCTCAAACCAGTTTCAGTCATTTTCAAACTTGTTTAGGTGCACTGAACATCTATTCCATTACAGGTTTAAACCAGTTTCTAATCACTTAAATTGGTTTATGTATAATGTCTGTCCCTGGCCCTGAAGGAGGGCCAGGGACAGACATTATACATATCTATCCCTGGATCACAACATTCTGTTTCCTTCTGCTTCCTCCATCTGGTCCCATGAATCTTGCAGCCTTGGCTGGACAGGTACAAAATACCCCCATCCCAACTTTGCCTCCATCCTGGTGATTAAGACATTCTTGGGAGATGGGAGAAGTGGGTTTGAACCCCTTCAAGCTGAGGGCACTGAACACTTCCATTTGCTTTTCACTTTCCAGGCATTTATTCTATCACTAGGTTATCATATTAGAGTGGTGGGTACCACCATCAATATTACCACTTCCTCTCAGAAAAAAAAAGCTTAAGCTAATCACCTATGCCCAATGGAATGATCACAGGCATTTATAACCAGGAAAGGGCTTTGAGCTGTGAATCCCAACCTCACATAGGCACTAAACTGAAAGCTGCTGGTAGGTGCTTACATCGCAGAGAGAAGTAGAATTTTAGTCACCTTCTCTTTGGCTGCCCTCCATTCAATGTGCTAGGTGTTGTGACCCCCATTTTGGGGAACCTAAATCTTCCCATGTATTATATATACAGAACTTTCCAATATAACTCACCATTGCAAATACCTCTCCAGAAGCAGCGAGCCAAAACACCTACATTCTTGTTGATCTGGTCTCCTAGTGACAGTAACATATCTTGCCCTCAAAGCAGAGAAGCAAGAGTGGAGGAAGGAAAAGGAGAGAAATCATAGTCTGTGGCCTACTCCCCTGTGGAAAGACTCCAACTTCTGTGGATGTATCTGTGGCTCAAGGACTGGACTCTTAAGTTACCTCAAGACCCATCAATAAGCCATGGTAGAGATCATCCTTGAATCAAGGGATTGTCAACACTGACAGCAAAAGAGAGTCAGGGCATTTGGGACCTACCAGAAAGTAAACTGGTAAGTGCCTTTTCAAGGGACTCTGAAAGAATAATTTTCAGCTTTGCTTATACCACACAAAAAACAAGCCTTCCATCGATAATTAGCAGGTTAGAGTCTGATTCAAGGCCAGTGAAAATTATAGGAGTCTTTCTACAATCTCAGTGGTCTTTGAATCAAGCCCTAAAACAGTAGTAGCTATATTTCCAGATTCCTTTGATTTCCTTGCTTAGAATGCAAACCTTTTTTGGATAGCTAAATTTTGTGAAAAAGGTACACATAGTACCTGAGCGAAAACCATATATTAGATAACTGCACTTATTTAACCTGATCAATTTAAAATCAGTTCAGTTAAGCAAGTGCAATTTTATAATCTGTAAAGGAAGGAAATACAGCTAATCTCTGCCAACAAGGCATGAAATGAAAGGGTCCTCTAACGTTTGTCACCTGCAGCACTTCAGCTTAAGAGGCATAGGAAAGTCATAAGTAAGCGCGGACAAAAATCAAATTCACTGACAGAAAATAACGGTAATTGAAATACATTTACAGTTTGGCATTTCTGTATCCCCGCAGGAGTTGCAAGTGTGGGATCTACCTTTCCAAACTATAACTTCCAGTTTTGTTAGTTACAGTAAAGCTGGCAAAGGTAGTAAAATTATGGATGCAAGGTTTGCCAATGCAGAAACAGCTAAATACAAAACAGATAAATGTGTGGAAGCTATGGAAGAGAGAGGAACTTTCTGAAGTGGGGGAGAGGAAGAAAAAAGGATTGCTTGGCTTCAGAAAAGGTACAGACACACTCATGCCTGTGTTTGGACCTGTATGTATCAAACAGATTATCTGCAGGTGACACTGAACACCAGACAGACTGGGTGGCAAACAAAGGATGACACTGAAATAGGAATAGGTTTTCTTTGACATGGATATACAGATGGGGTTTATCTGCATTAGTTTTTGCAAATTTAATATAAGACTTGGTTACAACTCTTCAGTTGGTTTAACAAAATGATTTTTCATTTTTATTGAGTCTGACTATTGTAAAGATTTATACACGCTTAAACTGATGAGAATGCATTTTGTGAACGGATCTTCAACTTCTCCCCCAAAAGGCAGCAAAAGTTGGGATATGGATGCTAACCCTGCTGAAATTTTCTACAGGAAGGGCTTTCTGGTGATCTCTTATTGGACCAACTGCATAGCTGTGAGAGCTGATGGACAAGCTTTTGGACAGTGGACCTGAGGAAGAGCACCTGATGCCCAAAAGCTTGCCCGTCAGCTCTCCCAGCCAATAAAAGGTATCACAATAAAGCCTTTCCTCTCAACATTTCCTGAACCATCACAGCTGCAACAACACTCCAAGCATTTTCTAGGACACTAAGCATAAAGGAATAATAGGCTTGAGCAGTGCTGTCTGCACTTGATAAAAACACAAGGAGAATCCCAGATGGCCAAATAAGAGAATTAAATTTAAAGTAGCAGGAATACCAACCTGTGACTGCTGAAACAGAAAGCATCTCTTTGGATTGATACCACATGCAAGGATGGTAGCGGTAGTGTCTAGGATGCACTGATTCAGAGAAGTTGGGTCCCTGGGCACAGTGAGGGAGTGCAGGTCGACAATGCTATATAACACAGAGTTATATTCCTCCTGAAGTCTCACCCAGTTCTGGATGGCTCCCAGGTAGTTGCCCAGGTGGGGAATCCCAGTTGGCTGAATACCAGAGAAAATTCGATACATACCATTGTTCTGTTACAAAAAAAAAAAAAAAGATAGAAAATGAATACTACTAGCCTTCGCTACAGGTACTTAACTTTGGCTGTGAACGTATTTTTCAGACGTTAATTATGCCTCACCACTCTCCATTCCCTCTTTCCTGCTGTGAGGCAAGTACACACTGTTACGTGGGGAAAAAAATCTCAGCTCATGACTGCCAAGAGTTTTCATAAGTCAATAAAGATTCCTATTTTTTTTTACTTCTGAAAAAAAATATTCTAGATTTCAACATTAAATATTTGGATTGCACATGCAACAGTCCTCATAGGAAAAAGGATGTTCCACTGGTTTGACCACTTACCTTGGGACAGGGCAAGTCCCACCTCTATCACAAGATGCAAAAAATTCTATTGTCCCTGCTGTCACAGCATCTGAGTGCCTTACAATCTGGAAGGGCTAGGATCCAGAATTACCTGGAGAAATGGTCCAAAAAAATCAGATGAAATTCAACAAAGAAAAACTAAGCACTTGGAATGGAATAACCAAATGCACAAATACAGACTGGGGAATGATTGGCTGATCAACAGTCAGTAACCTTTTTTTAGACTGTGGGCTGGAGTGAACCCATTCCAGTCAGAGATGGGCAAACAGCTACTTAGACCCAGTCATCACTGCTGCTTCTCTGTGGTAGCATGGTGACAGCACATGAAGATGGTGCATCTTCTGTGGGGACAGGGGAAAGTGACTGCTGCCAAAAGCCCCTTGCCACTGAAGTCCCTGATGTTGGGCCTGATTAAATGGTTCTGTAGGCCAAATCTAGTGCACAGATGGTATGTGGCAGACCCCTGGACTAGGCTGTAGTACTATAGAGAAGGATCTGGAAGTTATAGTGGGCCATAAACTGAATATGAATCAGCAGCATACTCTTACTTACGGGGAACGGTTGAAAAAATTAAGACTGTTCAGTATGGGGAGGAGAAGACTGAGGGGGGATTTGATAAAAGTATTCCAATATCTGAAAGGCAATTATAAAGAACAGAGGGGGCCAACCTTTTTTGCAGGTATGCCACACAAGTTCTAAAACCTCTCCAAGTGCCACTCCACTTCTCTTCCCAAGACTGATTTTTTGTTCTTTCTGCTCTCTGGCCTGATGGGGGTGCTTCCTGCCCAATCTAATTCCCTGCTTTTACCTCTCTAACTGTTTCATAGATTTCATAGACAT
>NW_017728943.1:9588425-9593096 GCF_001723895.1 Crocodylus porosus | reverse complement strand
GGGGGGGGTGTGGTCCCCGATCTGTGCATGGGACAAGAGCAAGCTGTTGCTGTAGGTTGGGGCCAGGGCTGCACTGAGTTCTTCCTGGCAGAGGAAGTGGGGCATTGGGCTAGCTGTGCTCAGGGCGGGTGGCAGCTCTGGAAGTGGGGGCTATGGCAAATTTTGGGGAGAGGGGCTGCAGCACCCCCTGTAGCTTCCCCTCCCAGCACTGCCACCAGCCACAAGTGCAGCCTGGTCCAACCCCACCACTGGGACGAGCTTGGTGCAGCCCTGGCCGGAGCCCACAGTGGCAGCCCTACCTCACCTTGAGCACAGATGGGGGGGGGCACATGCCCCCCCAGGGTATGCGTAGCGGAAGGAGCCACCCCCCACCCCCTCCCTGCACTCCCCAGATAAGGCGCTTGTGGTTCTGTCCTGTGCCCTGCCTCAGCTGGCCAGCACCCCGCCACACCCCTACCCACCCCCCACAACAGATTTACCAGCCTTGCTAGGCCTGTCCCCCAGGCCCTTGATCATGCGGGTGGCCCTTCTCTGCACCCTTTTGAGCTTGTCCACATCCTCTTGAGTATAAAGAAGGGTTGGCTGCCTGCCCGCAGTATTCTAATCCGCAGTTTGCTGGTCCGCGGTCACTTCCAGTCCACAGCATAAGAAAGTTGGGAACCCCCTGAACTAGATGACCTCATGAGGTCTCTTCCAGCCCTACTTTCCTACAGTCCTACACAAATGAATCCATCCTGAATGCAAGGAACACATTCACCATGAACTACTATTTACTTCCAGAGAGGCAAAGGAGGGGAATTTTTGCTATGGACCTGTAACTTATTTCCCTTCAGCATAGTAACCAAACTGATAGAGAAGCTAAGAATCACAGTGGAAAGAAAACCAAACACTTTTACTGTAAATATACACAACTTCAAAAGAAATAAAAATCAGCTTCTCATTCCAATGAACTTCAACAGCTCATTGTAGTCAAACTAAAAAACGACAGTAGTTTTAAAAGAAAGTTGGTTGCTAGTATCTAATATTAGAATAATGAAAAGGGTATTAGTCCACTGAACTACCCTCTGCAGCTATGAGTTGTTAGTGACAGAAAAATGAAAAATCACACAGCAAACACTTGCAGTGCAGCACAAAAATGACACCAGGAGTACTACATCAAAGTCTGGGCATGCTGATATTAATAATATCAACAAGCTGGAGAGTTCAAAAAGCAGCAAAAAAATGACAACGAGGCTGAGAAACACTGGCTTGTAAAGAAAGTTTAAAAGAATTACATGTGCATACATTGGCCAAATGACAACAAACATCTTGGAAAGTTTGTTTTACTTTGCCCCTCCTTACTGGCTGACCATTCTCTCAGAGACCAAGCTGTCAGGATTTGATCAATTACCTCCAAAAATTTTCCCAAAATTGTTTTTTGGGTGCACTGAATTTAAGAAATGCTTTATGTGGAAATACTTTCCACAAGCTACATTACATGGGTGTGCAAATGTGGGAAACCAAGTAAGCTAATAAACCCCATTTTCATCCTTAGCTATGAAATCAATAGCAAGAACCCGCACAAATGAAACATTTGATATGCCAAAGACATATCAAATTTAATTACACTTATATCTGACTTTTTTCTATTACTGTTAAGATGGCCAATCTTCTAAATAGGGCTTTAAACTAAGATTGTTGGGAGATGGGGAAACACTGACTGGAGCATGCCCAGGGACCAACATACAAGAAAGCTCCGTAGATGGGGACACTAGGAGAGTCACTCTTGCAGAAGCTGAGAGAATAGTTCTCCTTCAGTGTGACAGGAAGTGAGGGTCTCAACTGGAGGACTCAGTTGCCTGTACACTAATGCCAGGAGCACGGGGAACAAGCAGGAGAAGCTAGCCCTCCTACTCTCCAGTGGGCATTACAATCTAGTAGAGATTACGTAGCGGTGGGTAAAATGTGGCCCACCAGACCATTCTATCCGGCTGCTGGGGACCCTAAAAAATTTAGAAAATGAATAGTTATCTGCCCCTGGCTACCTGTCATGCTGCTTTCAATGGCTTGCCGAAACTCAGTAAGTGGCCCTCCACCCAAAATAATTGCCCGCCACTGGATTACAGACCTGGTGGGACTCCTCACATGACTGGAAAGTACCCATAGAGGGTTGCACCCTGCACAGGAGGGGCTGAGTAGGGAAGAAAAGTGGAGGTGTATCTCTCTATGTAAGGGAGCAGTACACCTCCTTGGAGGCTGACATTGGCTGCAAAGCTTGAAATCCTCTGGATCAAACTGCAGGGGCTGGCGGGGAGGAGGGGGGGAGGAGGAAGGGGCACAGTGAAAGAGACCTAACTGTAGGTGTATACTATAGACCAGTGGTCTCCAATGTGGGGTGCACAAGACGATCCATTGGGGTGCAGGAAGAAAATATTAGAACCTCTATTTGTATTTATATAAATATTCATATATTGGGGGTGCGTGCAGAAACATTTTTTACTGATAGGGGTGCACGATCAAAAAAGTTTGGAGATCACTG
Organism: Crocodylus porosus; assembly: GCF_001723895.1. Classification (NCBI taxonomy): domain Eukaryota; kingdom Metazoa; phylum Chordata; order Crocodylia; family Crocodylidae; genus Crocodylus; species Crocodylus porosus. Next base: position 9,590,578 of record NW_017728943.1, on the reverse strand, counting down.
CTATAGACCACCAAACCAGGGGGAGGAGCTCAATTTGGAGTTCTCTCGAGAGCTGACAGAGACCATGAGTACATGGAACACGGTCGTCATGGGCTATTTGAATTATCTAGACATAGCTTGGGAAGAACACTTGGCCAAGTCGGATTGGTTGTGTTCCTTCCTGACCTGCATCAAAGAGCTCTTCCTGACTCAGGAGGTGCATGGGCCAACCAGAGACTTAGTCTTGGACAAAGGAGACGGTCTGGTGACTAACTTGAAGATAGAGGGCAATCTGACTAACAGTGACCACGGAACCATCATGTTCACCGTCTGTCGCATGGCAAGCAAATTAGATAGCAAGACTGAAGTTTTGGACTTCAAAAATGCAAATTTCAACAAGTTTAGGACAATAGTAGGGGAAGTGCTGCAGGCCCAGGGACCTGAGGCAAAAAAAGTGCACAAAGAGTGGTCATTCCTTAAGGACGCTATCCCCGAAACACAAAGGAAGTACATTCCCATGCGGAGGAAAGGGATGACAAAAGGGCTGGGAAGCCCTTTTGGCTAAACAGGGAAAATCATGGTCCTCTTAAAAAAGAAGAAAGCGGCGTACAAACAATGGAAACTTGTGAGAGTCCCCACAAAGGACTATATAGCAACAGCCTGCACTTATAGGGAGCAGATTAGAAAGGCTAAGGCAGAGACTGAACTTAAATTAGTAACGGAAATCAAGGACAACAAGAATTCCTTCTTTAGGTATGTAGGGAACAGGAAGAAAACAAATAGGAGTGTGGGGTCATTGCTCAATAACTCAGGATAGCTGGTTACCGACACTCAGGAGAAAACTGAACTTCTGAATGACTACTTTCTTTGGTATTTCACTGGGCCAAGGGGAAAATCATGCCAGATAAGACACAGAATGGGCATGATGGGAATGACAGCCTTCCTACTATTGATGTTGAACTGGCGCATGATGAATTAAAAAAATTAGCCATATACAAGTCAGCAGGACCAGATACTCTGCATCCAAGAGTGCTGAAAGAGCTGCCCAAGTCATTGCAGTTTCTGGCAAAACTCTTCCAAAACTCATTCAGCACCAGAGAGGTCCTTGAGGAGTGGAAGAAGGCCAATTTTGTGCCCATCTTCAAGCAAGGGAGGAGAATGACCCCGGGTTACTATAGGCCAATTAGCCTAACTTTTATCTCAGGGAAAATCCTGGAAAAATTCATTAAGGAGTCTATGTGTGATAAGCTTGCAGAAGGTAGGATTCTGAACGACAGCCAGCATGGCTTCATCATGGGCAGGACTTAGCTTACCAATTTCATCTCCTTCTACAACCAGGTAACTCACCATCTGGATGAGAGAGAGGAGGTTGATGTTGTATAGCTAGACTTCCAAAAGGCCTTTCATCTGATATCCAATTATGTTCTCACAGGAAAACTGGAGGATTGCGGGCTTAACTGTGTGACAGTTAGGTAGGTAGAAACCTGGATGCGGAGTAGGACCCAGAGAGTTTTAATGGATGGCTCTGTGTTGTCCTGGTGAGAAGTGGCTAGTGATATCCCTCATGGGTCGGTCCTTGGTCCAGTTCTTTTCAACATCTTTATCAATGATTTGGATGTGGGGATAAAGAGCTCACTAGCCAAGTGCGCGGATGACATCAACTTATGGGGGAGTGCGGTCACACTTGAAGATAGGCTGCAGATACAGGCAGAACTAGATAGGCTGGCAAATTGAGCAGATCGGAACCAGATGAAGTTCAACATCAAAAAATGTAAAGTGCTCCACCTGGGGATGAACAATCCCCAACATACCTACAGGTTCAGTGGTGCCAAACTGACCAGCACCACAACTAAAAAAAATCTAGGGGTAATAATAGACCACAGTATGAGTACGAGCCATCAGTATGAGACTGTAGCCAGCAGAACAGATGATACTAAAGAAGTGATTCTTCTGCTTTACTGAGCATTGATGAGACAGTTCGTCCCTGACTCTGGCGAGAGACACACGAGCAGATGCCAGTTGCGCCCTGGTTGAGCCCAGGGACCCCCAGGACCCCCCAGCAGGACCCCGACCCAGACCCCTGGCACAGCCAGAGGTAGGTGGGACACGCAGCAGGGAGGGTGGGACCCCAACCCAGACAGCTGCCGGACAGCTGAATCAGAGCTGAGGAGGGA
>NW_017728943.1:9569041-9588325 GCF_001723895.1 Crocodylus porosus | reverse complement strand
CCCACCTACTTGGCCCAGCCCTGGGGAGCCATGTGACCGGGTCCCGCCCCAGGAGACGGGGGAAGTGGGGGGGGCATTCCTCTGTCCCCTTCTTCCGTGGGTAGGGACCCCCCCAGCCTCTAGAGCAGCACAGCGTCATCAGTGAGCCCTTCTACGCATACGTGCAGTTTAAAAAGGGCCTGCCAACGGCACAGCTGCAGTTAGTCCCTGGCTCCTGCGAGAGATGCACGGGCAGACGCCTGTTGCACTCCTGTTGAGCCCAGAGACCCCCAGGACCCCCTGACCCAGATCCCCAGCGCAGCCAGAGGTAGGTGGGAAACATGGCAGGGAAGGAGGGAATCCAACCCAGACAGCTGTGGGTCAGCTGAGTTGGGAGCCAGGGAGGGTCACCCCCAACTCTTACTTGGCCCAGGCCCAGGCCGCCACATGAACGGAACCTTGCAAACAGGCGCGCTTGTTTGCCCAGCATACGAGTTGGTGCAGGTCACATGGAAGATTGAGCAGGAGAGCCTAAGGCCCTGCCAGTACGTCCTAGGAAAGCTAGTCCCATCAGTCGCCGGGCTACCAGCAGGAGGATGCAGATGGGCACACTCTGCACCCCAAGGGTCCCCTCAGAGTCTGCAACCTCCCCCTCTGGCAACTCAGAGGCCTCCACCCAGACAGAACCCATGGGTCCGGGCTCCGTGCAGACGGAGCCTCTGGCCCTCAGCTGCAGTAGCTGCCTGGCATGTTTCCAGGCACATGGGACTGGGAGCACGGCCACCTCCCTTTGTGAGGTTTGCTCCATTTTGGAGTCCCTGGGGCACCAGATAGAGAAGCTCCAGGCCGCAATCCAGAGATGATGTGCCATTAGGGATGGTGAGCAGGAGACAGACTCCTACTGTTAAGCCCTCCACCCCCTGGAGGTGAAGGGTAGACCAAAGTCACCTTCCAGGGCAAGGGAGGACTTGGGGATTTCCCATACTGCCCAGCCAGCAGAATGGAACAAGGTGGTCAAAGGCTCCAAGGCCCAATGGACCAAGGTCCCCTCCCCTCTGGGGCTTTGCAATGGGTATGAACCTCTTGCAGCCCCAGTAGAACCTGCAGAGATGCCAGCTCCTGCAGGCAAGGGAAGATCACCCAACCCCTACACCCCCTAAGATAAAATGCAGACTGATTGTCATGGGAGACTCTCTCCTAAGGGGGACTAAGGAGGCAATCTGCTGCCCCAGCCCGGGAGGTCTGCTACTTCGCGGGGACCCACACCCAGGACATAGCAGAGAGGATCCCAAAGATTATCTGGCCCTCCAACCACTACCCTATGCTCCTTATCCATCTGGGCACAAATTACATGGCTCAGGGCAATCCTAGTCGGGTCATGAGAGACTACAGGGCTCTAGGAGCCGGATTTAAGGGATTGGGGGCGCAGGTGGTCTTTTACTTGCTCCTCCTGGTTGTGGGTCACGGGCTGAGGAGGGAAGAGATGGGTCGAGGTAGTCAACCAAAGACTGTGGCACTGGTACCATCATGAAGGCTTCAGCTTCCATGATCACAATCCACTCTTTGCTGAGAGAGGCAGTGGTCTGATGGGGAGAGGCAGCCTCCACCTCACTCCACTGGGGAGGAGGCTCTTCTTAGTCAGACTGCCTGACCTATTTGACCAGGCTTTAAATTAAGCCCACCGGGGGTTAGGGGGGATTAATTGCCACTTCAAGCCCACTGGGCAACCTTTGTAAATACGGCAGGCTATGGCATTTAAGGGAACCCACCCCTACCCTAGCCCCAGAATGATCTGTGGGGAAGGCAAGGGCCCCCAATGGGACACTTGCCTACCTATACACCAATGCCAGGCAATACCGTTGCCGCTTGGCAAATAAACAGAAGGAACTGAGCCTCCTGCTAAACAAGAAGGACTATGACCTCATAGGGATAACAAAGACCTGGTGGGACTCCACCTATGACAGGTCCACAAGTATAGACGGCTATACCCTGTATAGGTGAGATTGTACAGATAGAGAGCTACACCCCTACCCCTTCTATGTCAAGGACAGCTACACATCCCTGCAAACTGACATTGGCACCCAGGAAGGATGACTGGAGTCTCTCTGAGTTAAAATACATGGGGAATATGGCACAGGGGACATCATGGCATCTACTACAGACCTCCTAATCAGAAACAGGAGCTGGACCAGGAATTCACAAGAGAACTGGCTGAGGCTGCACACTCTTGGTGCATGGTTGTCATGGGAGACTTTAAGTACCCAGACATCTCATGGGAACAGCACTCAGCCAAATCCGATTGGTTGCAAAGCCACCTCACATGCATGGACAAGCTCTACCTGATTCAAGAAGTCTATGGGCCAACAAGAGGTAAAGCATTGCTGGACCTGGTACTGGCCAAAGGGGATGACCTAGTCAGTGACCTAAGAATCAATGGGGAGCTGGATGATAGTGACCACGAGCTGATCACCTTTACTACCCATGAAGGAGGAGTTCTCAGCAGTGGTCCGTACCTGCGGGGAGCAGATCAGGAAAGCCACAGCTGCAACTGAGCTCCACCTGGCTTCACATATCAAGGACAACAAAAAGTCCTTTTTCAGATATGTAGGGAGTCAGAAAAAAAGCAAGGGTAACATTGGACCCCCGGCTGAACCATATGGCACAGTTGATAACCAACACCCAGGAAAAGGCCAATCTACCTAATGGGTACTTTGTGTCAGTCTTTCATCAGTCCAATGGGAAAGCCATGCCTAGCAAGATGCAGGATGGCCAGGGTGAGGACAGATTTATACTCAGCATCAGCACTGATCTAGTAAAGGATCACCTTGAGAGGCTGGACACCTTCAAGTCAGATGGTCCTGACAGATTACACCCTAGAGTAATCAAGGTGATGACAGGTGTCGTAGCCCAACCATTGGCAAAAATATTTGAAAACTTTAGGTACTTCACCTGAGCACCATGAGACCGGAAAAAGGCCAATGTGGTACCCATCTTCAGGCAAGGGCGGAAAGTAGATCCTGAGAATTACAAGCCAATCAGCTTGACCTTAATCCTCAGTAAGATTCTGGAGAAAATTATCAAAGAGACTGATCTGGATAAGCTGGCTGATGGTAACATCCTCAGGGATAGCCAGCTCGGGTTTGTCATGGGAAGGTCTTGCCTGACCAATCTCATCTCCTTCTATGACCAGGTGACATACCACCTGGACAAGGGAAAAAAGAGAGAGTGACATTATATATGTGGACTTTAAAAAAGTCTTTGATCTGGTGATCCATGACCTCCTCCTGGAAAAATTGGCCAACTGTGACCTCAACTACACCACAGTCCAATGGCTGGGAAATTGACCACAAGATGACAATGAGCCACCAATGTGATGTCGCAGCTGGTAAAGCTAACCAAACTCTGGCTTGCATCCATAGATGCTTCTCAAGTAAATCTCAGGATGTCATTCTCCCACTGTACTCAGCCTTGGTGAGGCTGCAGCTGGAGCACTGCATCCAATTCTGGGCTCCTCAATTCAAGAAGGATGTGGAGAAGCTTGAGAGAGTCCAGAGGAGAGCCATGTGCATGATCAGAGGGCAAGAAAATAGGCCTTATGAAGAGAGGCTGAGAGCCATGGGACTCTTCAGCCTAGAAAAGCACAGGCTCAGGGAGGACCTGGTGACTGCCTATAAGTACAGTAGAGGTGTACATCAGGATCTGGGAGAACTTTGTTCACCCCCTGCTCCCAGACCATTTCAGACTGGACAGAAGAAAGAATTTCTTTACTGTCTGAGCCCCCAAGACCTGCAACAGACTCCCTCCAGAAGTGGTGCAGGCACCTACTCTGGACTCTTTCAAGAAATGTTTGGATGCTTATTGTGCTGGGATCCTTTGACCCTAGCTGACTTCCTAACCCTGGGGCAAGGGGCTGGACATGATGATCCTCAAGGTCCATTCCAGCCCTAGAGTCTATGAATCTATAAACCATGGTTGGAATACTGTGTCCAGTTCTGGGCACCACACTTCAGCAAGGATGTGGTACAGCTTGAGAGAATCCAAAGAGCCACCTGTATGATCAGAGACTTGCATGGAAAGCCATACAAGTAAAGGCTGAGGGACTTAGCTTTAAAAAAGAGAAGGCTGAGAGAGGACTGGTAGAAGCTTACCATTACACCAGGGGCTCAGTGAACAATTGGTCACCAGGGCACCCTTGGGAAAATCCAGGAGTAATGGCCACAAACTCCTGGAAGACCATTTCAGGCTTAACGCTAGGAAAAACTTCTTCATGGTTAGGGCATCCAAACTGTGGAACAGGCTCCCTCCAGAGGTGGTACCATCACTTACCTTAGAACTCTTCAAGAGGAGACTGGATGGTCACCTCATTATGGTCACCTGACCCCAGTTGTCTTTCCTGCCTAGTGCAGAAGGACTGGACCTGATGATCTTGCAAGGTCCCTTCCACCCTTACAATCCCTGAAACTATGAATCTATAAACTGCCAATACATTCATGACTAAGATGAAAGAAAATTTTGTTCCATGTTGTGTATGAACTGACTGGGCATATTATTAACACGCAATAGTTACTGCACATTTAATTTAGCACTTGCTTAATGATGTACTAACTAAATGTGCAGTAACTCATGCTACCACAAAGTTGCGCTGGCACACAAGGTTTTTTTGTGATGCTTACGGCACAGTAGCCTAATATGACTACTGCACTGTACATGCTACTATACAGTGTTATTAGGTTACTGCGCATTAAGTATCTTGTAAGCTTAACCTCCTCCTGAAGCCCATGCTGGGCTGCTCGCCATCTGCTCTGTGCCGCCACTGCTACCCCACTGGGGAGCCCAGAGGCGGCAGCGACACAGCGTAGATGCAGGGCAGCCCAGCATGCTGCGAGTTCTGGGAGGCTAGACCAGGAAGTGCCAGCAGCAGCAAGAGGGATGGGCCTCTTTTACTCCACACTGAGCCCAGAGCAGGCATGGGGTCAGGGTTGCGCAGCACTGGTTCCTGCCAGTACCGTGGGGCTGGGGCCAGCAGTAGCAGCACCCAGGAACCACCTGCCACCTGGGCTGCCTAGAAAGACAGTGCAGCTTCAGAGCCACCCCAGCCCTGCTGTGTGTCCAGGGGGAAGCCAGACGCAGCACATGCAGGCAGTGTGGAATGGGCTGGGTTGGGGCTATGCCCAGGTTCTGGCTTATCTGTTCCAGTGAGGGTAAGTCCAGAGTGGACCTGGGGTGTGCTGGGGCTGTGCGCTGTTGGCAGTGGTCGGGAGGTGCCACAGGGTACACAAGCTCTGGGCTGTTCCAGGGTCTGAACAGCTTAGGGGGTGCATGCGAGGGAGTCCCATACACACCTCACTATACCCACAAACCTTCTCCTGCAAACTGCAAACCCCACAACTATATCCTCCCCCACACACAATAACGCAACCCACAAACACCGCACACACACCCTCCCCCACACACACCAGCATGCTTCTGGGGGGAGCCCTTTGCACTGCTACACACACCCCAGCACACACATGCACCTGCACCCCCCACACATGCTGCACCCCAGCACACACACCCCCAGCCACCCTTCCCCTCCACACACCCCACAACCCCCTACACACAACCACACATCCCTACAAACCCCCACAACCCCCCCATATGCACCCATCCACTTCTGCACACTCCCCACACCCTACACACACAATCCACATACACCTACCTCTCCCACAAACCCCATTACCACCCAACCTTACCCCCAACCCCTCCACACACCCCAATATATAATAATAAGACTTAATTTTGAGCTATTATGCACTCACCTCTATATACACAACAACGCATACACAAATCTTTAGTCCTCTTGGACTTCCTGGACTTTCAGAAGGCCTTCGACACTGTCTCTCACCCTGTTCTCTTTAAGAAACTGGGGGACTGTGGTGTCGACACCCACACAGTCAATTGGGTCGCCAACTGGCTGGAGGCAGCACCGAGAGGGTTGTAGAGAATGGGTCATTTTCAACCTGGAGGGATGTGGGCAGTAGGGTTCCGCAGGGCTCAATCCTCGGGCCCGCAATGTTCAACATCTTCATCAGTGACTTGGACGAGGGGGTAAAAAGCACCCTGTTCAAACTTTCTGATGACACTAAGATGTGGGGGGATGTGGGTACGCTAGAAGGGAGGAATAGGCTGCAATCAGACCTAGACAGGTTACAGGGGTGGGCAGATGAGAATGGGATGGGATTCAACACTGACAAGCGCAAAGTGATGCACCTGGGGAAGAACAACTGGCACCATACCTACAGGTTGGAGAACTCCATTCTTGTCAGTACAGAGGCAGAAAAGGATCTTGGAGTCATCACTGACTCCAAGATGAACAAGGGCCGGCAGTGTGGGGACGCAGTCAGGAAGGCCAACTGTACCTTGTCATGCATCCACAGATGCATCTCAAGCAGGTGCAAGGAGGTGATCCTCCCCCTCTATGCGGCACTAGTCAGGCCGCAGCTGGAGTACTGTGTCCAGTTCTGGGAGCCACACATCAAGAGGGATGTGGACAACATGGAGAGGGTCCAGAGGAGGGCCACCCGCATGATCAGGGGGCAGCAGGGCAGGCCTTATGAGGAGAGGCTATGGGACCTGAACCTGTTCAGCCTCCACAAGAGAAGGCTGAGGGGCGATCTAGTGGCCTGTTACAAACTAGTTAGGGGGGGGATCAGCAGGCACTGGGGAAGTCCCTGTTCTCCCGAGCACTGCCAGGAGTGACCAGGAATAACGGTCACAAGCTGGCAGAGGGTAGATTTGGGCTAGATATCAAGAGGAGCTACTTCACAGTCAGGGCGGCTAGGATCTGGAACCAACTTCCAGGAGAAGTGGTGCTGGCTCCTACCCTGGGGGTCTTTAAGAGGAGGCTAGATATACATCTTGCTGAGGTTGTTTGACCCCAGTACTCTTTCCTGCCATGGCAGGGGGTCAGACTAGATGATCTACTCAGGTCCCTTCCAACCCTGGAAACTATGAAATCAAGACACAAATATTCCTTTAAATAAAATTAAAGTATGTTATTGTCAATGTCTGATATTTAGTATACCTTTTGTTTTTTTCCAGTTCCAAGATGGCAAACCCCCTTCCCAAAAAGAGTACTTGTGGGCGGGGAAGTGGGGGGAAGGTGGTGGCAAAGGTCCAGGGTTGATGGCGGGACTTTCATCCCAAGACAACCAGGGGGTAGGTCATCTGTCAAGGGGCGGGTGACCTCAACAGCTCACCAAAACTGATTAAGTGGTCCTCCAGCCAAAATAACTGTCCACCCCTGCAGTAGGAACACACCATTACAATGAGATTTTATCCAGAAATGCAGGGGTGGCCTGAAGATCAGCACAGTGAGAAAAGCAAACATATGAAGTACACTTCATAGGACACGGTCCCTGGGGATAGTTACTCTCTTTAGTGGTCAAACCACAGAGACCCTTACACCTGGGAAAGCTTCTAAGAGCTTCAGCCCAGTAAGTGCCACCCACCTTCAACCACTGGTTTATATCAACAGATAGCAATGTTTTCATAAATTTTCTATAAGTACCACCCATCAGTTCATATTCAGTCTTGCAGACAAACAGCAACAATAACCAACATGTAAGAATTAATTTCTGTAGATTACTGGGAAAGCAAGCAGGGACTAAGACCCTAGTGGAGGAGAAGTGTGGACCATGAAGGTGGTCTGCATGGAAGAACTATGAAAAAAGCAGAACTTGTGGAATGGAGAAAAGATCACTGACAAAGCCTATGGTTAAAGCAAAGCTGTAACCTGAAGAACAAGGGGTTGGTTTGTTAAAGCAATGTTCTTTCTCCATACTTTCTGCCTCATTCTTCAACTCAAACTCCATTGGGCCTCAATATCTCCTCTAAGAATACTGCTTCCCCTAGTCTTTTTACATCTCTGATTTACCTCCACAGCTCCCACATAGCCCATAATCCCTTACTACCCTACATACCTGCCCCCAAACCTCCTCCAAATAAACCTAGCCTTCAAGCTTCCCTAATCCTGCTTTCTCCCCATTTCCCCTCTGCAGCACCTCAAGTCTTCCAAAAGAACTGCTGCATGATGCATGTGGGCTACAGATTAGAAAGTGCATGGAAGTTGCCATCAGGATCGCATTAGAGGTACACAATACATCAGTCTGATATTGGATCAGCATGATACAAAGAAAATTGACTAATAGGAAATCAGCCTGAAGTGGCTGATGATTCGGCCAATAAATAAATGCGTGAGTGTGCATGCAGCTGCAGAGCAGCATGCAGGCAGTGAGGAGCACAGTCCAGCAGCATGGAGAGCTGCATGCAGCTGGTAAGACCGTTGAAGGGGAGGAGGGAGTGGGGGAGAACGGCAGATCAAGGCTCCTCCCCATGGTGATGGAGGGAGTGGGGCTGAGGTAAGCGCTGCCCAGCTGAGGTGGGAAACGTGTGGGATGGAGCAATGGCTCATCCAGGGGGTGCGGGGACACACACAGCTCCTGCTGCTGCACGCTACTCACCAGCAGCTCCCACCACTCGTCTGGGAGGGCACAGGGGAGGAGGGAAGGAGAGGGGGGCAAGGTGTGTGCCCTTGGATCTGTGCAGGGCAGGGCAGGGCAGTCTGGGGCAAATGGCTGTGCTGTGCTTAAGGTAAGCAGTGGCGGTGTTGGGAGGGAGCTACAGGGGAGCTATGGTGAAATTTGGGGTGGCTCCAGCACCCCCTATAGACCCCTCCCAGTGCTGCCACCACCTGCCCTGAGCACAGCGTGGCCCCCAGCCTGCCTGGCCCACCCCATTCAGATCTGGGGGCACATGCCTCCTCCCCTCCCCACCCCCAAGTGGTGGGGACAAGTCACTGGACATGTGGCACACAGCAGTGGGAGCTGCCCCGCTCCATTCTCCCCACATCCCCCAGATGAGCCGCAGCTCTGTCCTGTGCCTGGGCAGCACTTACCCCAACCGCAGCCCAACTCCCTCCCTCACCACGGGGGGGGAGGCCAAGGGGGGACATTAATTTGACTCCACTTCTAAGAAGCCCCCACAGCAGCAGCTCCTTCTGGCTGTCACTGCTAGCATCTCCAATACCTCCAAACCCCAGCCCTGCTAACAGGGCATCCTGACCTGTCCATCCCACACACACACACCAGGTCAGTCCTTCTCCCCACTCCAAGCCCACAACAGCTCACTAAAATTCCTGAAGTGGCCCTCCAGCCAAAATGATTGCCTGCTGCAATATGATTGTGTTGATGATCTCCTTAAACTTAGTCAAGTAATGCCTTTAATCGGGTCACCAGAAAACTCAAAGACCTTTATGTATATTCCCTATTAAAATAAATGCACTTACTGTTAAAATATCAAGTCAAGTTATAAATGAGCTCTACAGAAAAATTGGTTTAAAATATAACATAGCAATAGATGGGGTGGTATATACTGGGAAGGAAAAGCCAACATAGATTAATCAAGACAAGAGTTCTTTGACTTTATGAAAAAGAGCAGCATCTCTGAATGGACCATAAAATGAAAGGGAGTCAAGTAATATTTTTTTTTGTTTTTGCCTGTATGTTCAAGTGGTAAATAGCTACTGATAAAAGGTCTGCTTTGTATACAGACAGTGATAGATTCAATGAAAGGAATAGACTGTAAAAACATTATATTTATTCTGAGTTCAGCAATTATCCAGTATGCCACCTCATAACTAAGCAAACAAGAAATAAGAGAGGCTGGACCTAAATTAAGCAGTACAAAGAACAATCCCACTTCAGCTCCTAGACCAGTCGACTAGAAGTCTTCCATCTTTAATTCCTTTGACTGTACCCAGGAACATAAAGCAAGAGAGGTTACAACAAACAGGATGATTTGAAATATTCCACTGTGTTAGAAAGTCTGTATAAAAATCCTTAAAGGAATCATGGGTTTCCAGTACTAAAAATATACAGATATTTCTCTTTTGGAAAGAGTTTATGTTCCCTGCTTGTTCATCCTGTGTGAATCAGCAGGTGGCACAGCAGCATGGCAGGGGAGTGCTGCCTGGTATCATGAAATCACAGGGCTGGAATGTGCTGCAATGCAGTTATGAGGTTAGAGGATGAGAGTTGTGAGCTTTAACATACTGTCGTTAAAGAAGGATAAAAATGAAAGGAGTAAAGACTTCCCAATGAAGCCACAAGATGTGCAGCCTCAGCCCATCAGCACTGACTCATTCAGACATCTGTAGTGTGCACAATTTGAAAGTCTACATGGTTTGCATGCAAGTCCATTAGAGTTGCATATGCTACTGTTAATCTATACATATCTACAGAGTGTGTTAAAGAAAAGGGGGCTCTTTCAGGTACCAAATTTAATTTAAATGGCATTTCCCTTTAGCAAGGCTTTTACATGTGACGTTCTTATTACACTTCTTTCCTTCCCTTATGGGTAGTGATTCCAAACCTGTCTTGGCTTTCGAACCTGTTACTCAACTGAAGAGGCATCGCACTAGTTGGAACTGGATCGCTCAATATTTGTACAGAGCAGGTACTTCAGTGGGGCTTTTTGGCACTTTTACCTAATAGCTGATTCAATCAGCTATTAGATAAAAGCGCCTAAAAAGCCCCACTGAAGTGCCTGAAATAAACATGCTGTGGAGCCAGGTCAAACTAACGCACCAGTGCTTCTTCCAGTAAAGCACAGGTTGGTTGGTTTGTTTTTTTAATGTCTGAAAGCAGCCATATGACTACCTTCATTTTCAACATGAAAAGCGTTCTCCAAAGACTGCCGATCCTCACAGCTAATGCCATTACCTTGCATCAAGGCAGTGCATTGCATACAGTGACCCATCTTTTCAATGGGCCATTCCCTCCATATCCAATAGGAGGATGGCTTTCATTTGGACCTCTTTTTGGTTGCGAAACAGACACCTGATTTTCTTTAGAAATTGATCTGCCAGAATGAGAGAATGTAAAATTGCTGAACTGGAAAAAAAGGTTGAGTGTTCACCAGGATGCTGCTCTAAACTGTTTTCTTAAACCAAAAAGGCACCGACAGTATGTTTGTATACTAACAGAATGCTTGTATAACTTACTGGGAAATGTACACTTACACCTGAGGGGTTGGGGATTTTTGTGTGCGCATTTACACATACTGCATATACACTCTCTGTAACATTATCAAACTGATTTTGAATTCCCACTGTAAGCCAGGTACTTGAAAAGGACACTCAACTGATCTGAAACTATTATGGTGTTAGACTATGAAAAGTTTCCTAATTCGATTTGCCTTTTCCTAGCTCAAGAGATGTTTGACATAGCAAACAGCCAGCTCTCATATGTTTGGCTGAGTTGGCTTTGGACTGCCACCATTCACTATATTTGAGGAACTGGGAAATAGTCTGAGTATTACAGGGGCTAAAATTAGTATTTTGGGAAATAGACCTGTCCCCTATAAGGCACGTGGAGAAACTTCCTATCTCTTGAACAATCTGAAATCCTCAGTGTCCATGCAATGCAGTTTTTTTAGGATGCTGGTAGCTCTGTTCCATGTTCTATGTTATATTTAATACTCCTTGTGTTCAAAGCAGCATGCCATATGCTCTTTAAATTGTATACAGCTGCTGTCAAAGTTTCATAATAAGCTCTGTTTCATTCTACAGCTTTCAAGTGCCTCAAGTTTATTTTATTAATACCCTTCTAAACTGAACATATGTCCAAATTAACACACATGGCTTTTAAACATCCTTAATGGATATCCAAGTGATACAGCATTGTTATAAAACACATTCTAAAATCTAAGAACCTTAAACTTGAAATAAGTTTATATATAAACTAGCTATTACTTATAGAGAAAAAATGCTTGAAAATACCATGGTTTTCTCAAATTACAGTAACATCAGAAAGTCCCAAAATTAAGAGTACCACTTACGTTTTGCAAGCTAAGCACATCTCAGCTGGGACATCAACTGGAAGGCAGCATAGTTTTACTGTATCAGTTACTGGAAATCTTCAGTATTCTTTTCATTACCTGAGCATTATTGCTGTAGCATTGAAAGTAAGACACACCTGCCTTTGTATTGCTGCAACAAATGACATCTGTCTTCCTTAAAATCATGAGAAAAGTTGAAAAATAATGCAAACTTCTATTAAAAAGAACAATGCTGGAAAATTCTTATGAAATTTCAAATGTGAGTACTATTTTACTGCAAGGCTTAGTACAGATCCATGATCCAAAGTTTTTAAAAAGAGCAATTCTGAGTGGCTCAATTTGTGTGTTCATTTAAGAACCTCAAAATGGATTTAATCTTTTTAGAAAGCTTTGAATATCCATCCTGAAAAAAATTAGGTCTCAGAGTTGCCTAAATTTGAGTGCACACAAACTAAGATGCCCCCAAAACACTTTTCTAATACTTCATAATAAGTGACTAGAGCTACCTTATCTTGAGTTATGTACTTCATAAGGCAAGTCCCAAATTAAGTATAGTAAAATCTCTGTTATCTGGCATTTAACCAGAATACTTAATTAAGCTAAATGCCAGTTGCGGGATGACATGGCACCACACCGTGTTGCTTTGCTGCCTGCTGCGCTGCTCTGAGGGTACCCACGTAGGGTATCTGAGTGGGTGCACCCCTCCCCCCTGCTGCAGCAGCCTGCAGCTGGGCTGCCCTGGCATTTGGGGTGAGTGACTATTATAGCATTTTTATCTATATACTATTTTATTCTTTATATAGTATGTTATACTGTAATGTACTGTACACTAATACTTTGAAAATTTGCACTACAAGAATAGCACTGTCTTTCTCAAGTATAACTCTCAGAAAACTGGAATTTTTAGATAACTGGCATTCCCCGTTCCCCACTCACACCAGATAACAGAGATTTTACCATAGTTGTACATATCCAGGTCACAGGGAAACGTGTCTTCGACATGTTAAAAACATCCAGAGGTTTATTACAGTGTTTCTGCTTCTTAAGTCAAGCTATAAAAATAAATGGCTAAGATTTAACGTTTTATTCCTATCAAACAACCTCTTTTCATAAATTCATAGCATTTTAAGCATATACTTGGAGCGGCAGCAGGGTCAGACCCAGTTAAAATACCCTTAGTTAGGATTTTCCATATTTTTATATAAACTTTTTAAAACTTTTAAAAGAAAGGTAGACCTCTGCTGGAGTTTCTTAAAAGCTATGAACATTTATATAAGATTTACCCACTTTATTTTTTACTCGTTTGCTTATTTTTATCTATGAAAAATTATATTGATTATATGGCAATGTGTGTAAAGGTTTTATTGGCCAGAATTTGGGATACCCATATTATCCCCCAGAGACAATAATGAAATTATGGTACTGGAACCTGGACCTTAGTGCAAGACCCAATCTTTACCTTGTATCTGCAAGAAATTACTGGTAGAAGTGACAGGGTTCCAAATTGAAGATACTATTAACTAGACACTGACATGAAAGATGAAGCCCCAAGCAGGGTGCAGCAATAATAAGCACAACCTCCAGGAGCCAAGGCAGAAACTGGGTTACCCAAAGTGTGGCCTGTAAATTTTTAAGGGCCATAACATCTGCTCACATATGGTATCAGCCATTACACCTAGGTGGTTCCGTCTTCTTGCTATAATGCATCTAAACATTTCTTATTCTGTAGATATTGGGGGGAGGGGGGTTGTTTTTGTGGGTTTTTTAAACTTTTGTTAAAGTTTTCCTTTGGGCCAAGACAAAAGTAAGGAAAGTTTCAACCCCAAAAGAGAGATTTAACACGAAAAGAGAAATTATGAGTTATCACAGAAAGTTATAAAGGAAATTACGTTGCAACCCAAACTACAATGGTCGTGTCTTAAATATATTATAACATTAAGACTGCTTGGGGTCTTTCTTTGTACATATTTTATCAAAGAAGAACAGGTGAAAAATAGAGCAAGATTAACAGAATCCGAGCTAATTCTAAACACAGGTGGTGAGCGAGACAGCGAGAACAGGAAGTAGATGGAGAATCACTGTTGACATGTGTGACAGGAAAGATTGATGGCTTCCCTCTCTAGTTTTCCCCACTGTGTAGGCACACAGGGGGTGGGGGAAAGGGAGGGAGGAGCTGCTGTGATGATGACAACATGCTATACAGCTTCCAAACCGCTAGCTCTGATTAATGAGACTGGAGTGACTAAGGAAACAAAGAAGGAACCTTCACAGACTTCCCCTCCTTTTTATTATAATTTTATCCACAGCAGTTTGCATAGTTCTAGTGGTTTCCAAAAGAAGCATCTTGGAATTTGTCAAAAGCAGAGAAATGTGTAAGACAAAGAGAAAATGTGCCAAGAGGGAGAAAGTGACATGTGTAAGCAAATACAGAAGGGGAATACAGAATACAGAAGTGAACCAATCTGTACATGTCTCAATCATGAGAAGGATCCTCCTGGGACAGACAATGTATGAATTGTAATGCTCATCTCAATTTCAAGGACAGAAGAAATTCCCCAGAAGATAAAGAGTTCCTAAGATCTCCTACATGTTTAGGGTCCATCTGTATTTTTTTGCTTCCCTCATCAATATTTTGAACATTCTTCATTTCAGTTTTAAAATATGCTCATCTGTTAACCTGGCTTTCAAAAAACTGCATCCTGCTGTTTTTAGTAGCAAACAAGAGAATTAAGTGAAGTAAGATCCTACCAACCGAAGTGTAGGAGTAAAGCCTAGTTTGGATTTCAATGCAAATACCTAACATAGGTGGACTTTTTTTTTCCCCCCTGCAACCATCCAAGTTAGGTAAACATGTTCAACATTCAGTCATGAACCTGCCACTGCTCCCCATACCTTCTTCATTTGTCCTTCTGTGACATTTCCTTCTGGTGCCGTCCTGTCTCTCCCTTACCACTTTCATCAACTTCTTATGATCCTTCAAGACCTCCAGCCCTACCTTCTCTATTTTATACCTCTGAATGACTCCTTCCACCCTGATATAATAAATCAGTGGTTGCCAAGCCCATGGACTCTTCAAAAAGGCCCGATCTTTTCCCCATTTCCTCAAAATTTGCAGCTGCGTGAAACTGAGTGATGCACGATGCCTTCCCCCCTCCCTCTGTTACCACCTGGCACAATCACACTTGCATATTTCACATGGATGAACAATCCCAAGACTGGCATCCTCCATCTCCCCATCTCTCTTGCTTTGTACAGTTCAGCTCTAGCATAACCAACATTTCTCTTTTGGCATTCCAAAACAACACACACATTTCCCTCTGTACTTTTACTATCTGCCACCACGTAAGTGGGAATACAATACCCGTATATAGAATTCCTGTATACAGCCTTCAATGCCACAACTTTTCCAGCAAGAGATAGTGTCCTTCTAGACCATAACCAAAGTATTTGCTGTAGCTTGCCATCACCTTTTTCCATGCTGTATTACCTTTTCCTTCAGCATCCACTGGGATCCCTAATACTCCAATTTCTCTCTCTCTTATTTGAAAGCTCTGCTTCTCCAAGTCCCTCCTGTTCCTCACTCCCATTATGATGCATTTTGATCGATTTAGTTTAGCCCCCGTTGCTTCAGTATACTCCGATGTATGCTTTCACAACCTTTCCATTAGAAGTCTTTATTACATCTATATCATTGGTGTATAGTATGCATTTTACCTTACTGCTTCCCAGTATTTTAACTCTGCTTATAAGTTACCCTGTCTTTTCTTATAACCATGTCTTCTCGGACTCTTGAAGGCTCAGATCAAGTGTATTAAGGCTTAAGTAATCAAGGCTGAGATCCTTCTTATGATGGTCCCTTGCTCAGGTACTTTGTATTTCCCTTCTGGCTTTGTCATCTTTTTGGTTCATGACTCTTAACATCTATTAATAAAATTCAATCTGTACTTATCAGTTTAATTGCTGGAAAGACAGAGAACTGTTTCCTTTTTCCTCCTGGTATTGCAGTACTTCCAGGGTCAGCACCAACTTACTCTGGCAGACTGTCAGAAGAATAGAAAGAGAGCTGACTAACAGCCCTCTTTTCTTTTCTCTGGTGCAGCGTGGGTTCTTGTCAGTCCTGATGGGCTAGGGAAGGTGGTGCTGCCAGTACATCCAGAAGAGCTCCGGTTGCACAAGCGACCGCGCTGCTCAGGTGAGCAGCTCAAGGGTCTTATGGTTCGCCAGACCCAAAAACACAAAAACCTCAACTTGGGCAAGTAGCCAAAGGCTAGGAGCCTCACCCCCAGTTCAGAGTAGGCAAACACCTGTGCTTGGAGGACTGAACATGGAGGAAAAAACCCTAGGCCCCAATGATGCCCTGATGCGCTCACAAGAATGCTCGAGGCTTGCCAGGAGACCCCCAGCAAGGGCAGACCAGACTGCAGGTTGCAGTGGACCCTTCCAGGAGGGTGGACCAGCGACCCCAAGTTGGCAATGAAACCCGACACCCCCACCACCACGATGCTGGGAATCTGACAGGTGGCGGTGGACCACTGACCATTGGTAGACCCCCCAGAGGCAGTGAGACTCTCAGAGTCCTGAACGCCAGATGACGAGAGCCACCTCCAGGTGGAGGATGCCAGACCTCAACGATGCCCCCCGGACGATGGCAGAGCACCTCAAATAACGGCCAACTCCTCCAGATCTCCACGGACCTTCAGTGACTATGGCAGACCCCAAGTGGCAATGCCCCCCAGATCCCGACAGTCCCTAGGAAGACCCTCCTGAGAACCTCTCCAACCTGGTGGAAGAGACCCAAGCCTCCCTGACCACGGACCCCACCCCGATGGGCAACTCAGGCAAGTGTGCAGACATGGTAGCACTGACGTTCCTCCCCTTCCCCCTCCCTTTGAAGCTGCTGTGCCTGATCTGCCACCTGCCAAGGCAATAAATGTCATACAATGACCTGCACAAACACCTACAGCACTTATACCAGCTGCGCCTAGCCTTTTACTGTATCTTCTGTGGTACCAAGTTCAAGGCCCTGAAGCACCACCAGAAGGGATGCAAGGGCCAAGGAGCGGAGAGGAGACCCAGCACGTTGGCGAGGTCTGCTACCCCAACCCACTGGAACCAGGCTGTGGTGCAAAGGCCTGCCAGACTGGCCTCCGCTGGCAACCCCACCAGACCAGACCTACAGGGACCCCTCAAAGAGACCCACCCCAGTGATGCCACCACGCAGGTCTCCACCTAGGGACCCCTGACCAGTCACTATGTGTGGACCAGACAGCCCCCTCCCTGTAGCCTCCGAACCATTGGGGATCCCAGAGGCGCTCAAAAAAACTGAGTCGCCAGAAGCCTCATCTCTGGGTGTGGAGCCTGCTCGTCAGCAGAGGATGCTCACCCCATGATAAACCTTCTGGCTGGAGGTCTCCCAGGCCACCACCTTCAAGGCCCTTGAGGCCTTGGGAGCACAGCTCAAAGAGGAGCTCTCAGCTGCCACCTGGCCCGGCCAGCCCTGGGGCCGGGGGGGCAACAACAGACCAGCAACACAACAGGACTGCAGACCGCAGCAGAGATGACCCTGGCGCCAACACTACAACCTAGCAGCAGCCTCCTGGATCCAGAAGTTGTACCAGGCCAACTGCACCAAGGCAGCAAGAGAGATCCTGGAGGGTGCCTCAGCTTTCTGTCAGGTCCCCTGGGAGACTGTTCTCCTATTTCAGCAGGGTCTTCTACTCCTCAGCAGAAGCTGCCGCCCCACGCCCTGCAACTGTCAAAGCTCTGGCCCCTGTTCCCTTCACAGAGGAGTTCGAGAACGCCTTCACACTGCAGGAGGTGGAGACCTGCCTCAAGAGAACCAGGGACACCACCCCTGGCAGGGACAGCATCAGGTACAGCCTCTTGAAAAAGCACAACCCGAGCCGTCTTGTTCTCTCTCTTTTCTTCAACAGGTGCAGAGATTTCTGGTGGATGCCCACTGCCTAAAAGAGGGCCCTGATGATCTGCATCCACAAGAAAAGGGAGACCTGACCGACCCAGGCAGCTGGAGACTCATCGCCCTGTGCTCCACCCTTGCTAAGCTGTACGCCAGCTGCCTGGTGGCCCGTATCAACGACTGGGCGGTGACCGGTAGGGCTGTCAGCCAGATGGGCTTCATGTCAATGAAGGGCTGCTACAAACACAACTTCACCCTCCAGATGGCCCTAGACAATGACCGGAGGATGAGGAAGCACTGCATGGTAGCACGGCTGGAAATCAACGCCTTCGACTACGTGCCCCACCACCGCAGCCTTGGCACCCTCTGCAAGCTCAGCCTGCCAGACAGCATCGTCAACCTAGTGCAGGAGCCCTATGATGTCTATGCCACGACTGGCCGTGCCACTGATGGAGAAACTGGTGAGATCTCCATCTGATCAGGGGCGAGACAGGGCTGCCCCCTCAGCCCCCCACATGGAACAGCTCCTTCAGGCCATGGTGGGTGACCCCAGCAAGCATGACCCGTACAGCCAGAAGCTGAGCGTCCTGACCTACACTGATGACCTTATCCTCCTTGCCAACGCCGCCGCCCAGCTGCAGCAGATGCCGGACATGACATCCAAGGTGGCCAGCTGGATGGGCCTGCGCTTTAACGTCACCAAGTATGCTTCCCTGCTGTTACCTGTCAGCTCCATGTTCTTGGGGAACCCTGACACAGAACACAGACTGTCTGACTCACAAAGAATCGCCCCCCCACACCTAAACCGAAACTGATTAAAACGCAGTGAGAGACGCACCTAAAACCCTCCAGATCAGGGTGACAAAAGTGAAACAACTGCCTTAGGTCTCATTTGCATCTGAGATGGGAACAGATGACCATTCATTTACAGGAGAGATGGAGAACAGAAATCCTGAAGCAGAGACTGCAGTGAATTTTGGGATCAGCAAAGCAGGGGAGCACTGCATGATGGGGAATCTGTGTTCCAAATGCTAATCAACCCTCACACCCAGCTCAGCATTTAGCAGACCAGTTCTAATCTGGATTTATAAAGGACTCCCCCCCACCCACACACCCCCACCTCTAAGCAAAAGTAAGTTTATTAGGCATCTTGGGGCATACATTCCCCGGTCCCACTATGGGAGGCCTATGTAAACTTAATTGGCTACAACTCGGTTGCCGGGTTAGGGAACGCTGAGGCAATACACCGAGTCAGAGGGGGTACGGGCAACATTTGAACAATGGTACAGGGTTCATCACAGCTTCCAGCCCATTGGAGCCCTGTCCACAAGGGTTGTCATACTTTTCCTGAGACAACTGGTGGAAGTCCTCTCCACAACAGGTTATGAACACTCCAGTAATTGCCTGAAGTCTGTTAAAAGACTATAGTAAGATCTGGAAAAGTCATGCTAAGCTGAGGCTTGTTCACAGCAAGTAAAAATCCAAAACCCTGATGCTGCAATCTATTGTTT
>NW_017728943.1:9539301-9568201 GCF_001723895.1 Crocodylus porosus | reverse complement strand
ATGACTGATTTGGGGACTGGAGGAACCCAGCCCCACTGAACTGAGTCCTGCAAGATAGCTCCACTGGGGGTGAGGGCCTGCAGAAGGGAGAGATACAGCTCTGTATAGAAACACAAGTAACACAAGCAGCACATTGATAGAATTACCGAGACCCTAGCCCTAATAAACGAGCACACCCCAAAGTAGCAGGCAAATCTAGTAACACTGCATGCACATTGATGGCAGGCAGAAGAGCTGTGTCCTGGACTCCACACTCATGATCCAGGGCCATGCGATGAGGTACCTGCATGATGGTGAGGCCTACTGCCACCTCAGAATGCCCACCGGCCATCAGGCCAGGCAGATGCCAAAGACGACCATCAATGGGATCGTGCAGGTCACCCACAAGCTAGACTTATCCCTGCTGGCCCCCTGACAGAAGACAGATGTGGCAAACACCTTCCTCATCCCCCAAGTCAAGTTCATCCTGAGAGGTTTGGCAGTCCCAGAGACCCTCCTCAAGAAGGCAGACACCGAGATCTGGCAGCTGCTGAAGTGGCTGCACCTGCCACTGAGGGCCTGCAGTGAGATCTGCACATCTCCTACCGGCAGGGAGGTGCCAATGTCCCCCGCATGGGAGCCCTCTGTGACATCCCAGTGGTCACCCATGCCTTCTGCCTCCTGACCTGCCTGGACCAGACGGTGAGTACCATCACTGCCAGGTCTCCTTGAGGAGGCCACTTGCAAGGGGATCGCAAGGCAACCTACCGGCAGTGACAGCCACTTTCCTCAGTGGCTTGCTGGAGGGCAAGATCAGCAGAGACGGTGGGAACTTTGCCTCACTGTGAAACTAAGCCTGCAATGCCACGCACCACTTCAGGAAGTGCATCAGTTGCACCTTGACCTGGACAGGAATGCTGGGAGCCTCTCTGCAGCCAGCCCCACATGCTGACCATGTCACCATGATGCCCCGCACAAGGACCTTCCTGGAATGGTTACTGAAGGATGCCATCCATAACAAGTATGCTGGCCAAACCCGACCAGGGCAAGATCTTCGATGTCACCTTGAACTGGGACTCCAACAACCACTTCATGCCCAGTGGGGGCTTCACACACCTCACAGACTGGCGCTTACTCCACCACGTCCACCTCAACTGCCTTCCTCTGAATGGGGCCATCCGCTTCAGCCACCAGGACAAGAGGTGTCAGCAGTACAGCTACATAGAGATCCTCCCCCACGTGCTGTGCAGCTGCACACCCCACGCCAGAGCTTGACAGCTCTGCCACAGTGCTGACCAGAAATGCTTGGTGAGGGCCATCCAGATCACGGTGGGGGAAGATCTCCATGAACCATACTGTCGCAGGGCACTAGGGTGTTCTGCTCCTTTTAAGGGCTGGAACTGCTAGGGAGAGAGCCCTAGCAGCCAGTTGGGAGCCCCAGCTGCTAGTTACCAGGGCATCTAGGATGAGATAGTTGGTCCACACCTGCCAGTGCTCAGCTGACCAGAAGGGGCAGGGCCTGTCTCATATATAAACTCCAGGGCTGAGGCCAGGAAGGCAGTTCCCTGATAGCAGCCAGAGGGGAAGGAGCCTTCAGGGAGGAAGTGCCCAGTGACACTGCAACTGTATAGTATGCTGCACCTAGGGCTAAGGGGGCTCCATGAGCTCCACAGGTACATTTGCCTACTAGACACTTAGTGCCACGGACAAAATCTGATTCTTTTAAAGGGTCAGAGCACACCCTGATCTTTTGTATTATGTTATAGCCCAGGGGCTTATGTTTTGTTTGCTGCTGTATAACACCGGTGGTTTGGAAGAGGCTATTGGGGAAGGAGGAGGCCTCACTGGGGCCCTGCTATAGTGCAGAGAGCCCAGCACCAGTGTGGGTGCTGTGAGAGGGCTGAGGAGAGTCCAGTGACAACCCAAGGCTGAGGGAAACCAAGGCCTCAGAGCGATGCTGTGGAAGTACCATCTGCGAGGCTTGGGCTGTGGTAAAGGGGTAGTTTGGAGCCACGCATATAGCCCATAAGCTTGGGGCATTTCATGACATCTATTTTGGAACGGGACCCACAAGAAGTCTGGGAACCCACGAGGTTCAAGGAAATCCAGCAGGACAGTGTCCAATGGGACATGAAGGCAGCCTCCCTATATCATAAATCCATCAAGACATGGCAGGCGAGAATACAGGGCTCCCATTGGGCCAAACTGGCAAGGTCAAGGGGCCTTAGGGGCAACATGGCCATCCTCAGGGACCCCATCCTGTGACATGCACTATCCCAGACTGCAAGAGACAGATGGCCTCCTCATTCGTAATGACAGTGTCGGGGCACAAGAAGTTCATGATCGTGGATATCACCATCCCCTTTGAGAACTGGCACTAAGTCTTCAGTGACACCCAGACTTGCAAGTGGGAGAACTACGCTCTACTGGCCGACATCCTGAGGGGACATGGCTACGACATGACAGTCAACATGCTTGTTGTGGGAAAACTTGGAGACTGGGACCCCAGCAATGAGTGTCCTGTGTTCCTACTGTGTCTCCTGCCGCTACGCCAAGCTAATGTGCTGCCTTATGGTGCTTAGCTGGTTAACTAGCTGTATTTCCTGTAACCTAGTTGCGTTCCCCTCCTCAACCCCATCCATCTTATGTTAGTCCCTTGCTCAGGCACCCTGTATTTCCCTTCTGGCTCTGTCATCTTTTTAGCTCACGATTCTTAACATCTACTAATAAAATTCAACCTGTTCCTATGCAACGAGGGTCTGGTTCTTAACAGAGCAGAGGACCCCTGGCTGGGAGAGCAATATCGTTTTTGGACTCTGGGCGTCCGAGGACTCCCAAGACACCAAGACATAGTGACCTAAGCCAAGATTACAAGGAGGGATACCCCTCCAGGAGGATCCCCCCCCCATCCCACACAAAGACCACCCATCGTGGAAGTGAGGGCCTACCCAGTCAGCTCCAGAGGGAAGGGGTTGGACAAGACAGACCAATACCTGCCAAATGGAATGAAGAGGGAAGAGTTCAGCTGCATGATCCCGCGATGGACGCGCCGTGTGAAGGAGGACCTAATCTACATGTGGAAATGTGAGTCCACTCCTGAGTGTGAGGTGGGTTTCAGGAGTCAGATTCATAGATGTTAGGAACAGAAGGGACCTCAACAGATTGAGTCTGACCACCAGCATGAAAGTGCGCTGGGGTCAGATGACCCCAGCTAGACGCCTATCCAGCCTTCTCTTAAAGACGCCCAAAGTAGGGGAGAGCACCACCACCCTTGGAAGCCCATTCCAAATTTTGGCCACCCTTACCATGAAGAAGTTTTTCCTGATATCTAGCATAAATCTGCTCTCTGTCAGTTTGTGACCACTGTTCCTTGCTACCCCAAGAGGCATCCTGGCAAACAGAGCATCTCTGTTCCCTTGCTGTGTCCCCCTAATGAATTTGTAGGCAGCCACAAAATCACCTCTCAGCTTTCTCTTGTGGTGACTGAAGAGGCCCAGGTCCCTCAGTCTCTCCTCATAGGGCTTCTCCTCTAAGCCTCTAACGACATATGAGTGGCCCTCCTCTGGACCCTCTCGAGTCTAGCAACATCCTTCTTGAAGTACAGGGCCCAAAACTGGATGCAATACTCCAACTGGGGTCTGACTAATGCTGCATAGAGGGAAAGCATCACCTCCTTGGTTCTATTTGTCATGCATCTGCTATGACTCTGAGATCCCTTCCCACTTCTGTACTGCTGAGGGTCACTTCCCAGCCAGTAGGTGTGATGGATATTTTTGCACCCTAGGTGCAGCACTCTGCACTCGTCCTTGTTGTACTGCATCCTATTGTGTATTGCCCACTTTTCTAGCCTGTACAGGTCTGCCTGCAATCGTTCCCTACCCTCCAGAGTGTGCACTTCACCCCACAACCTAGAGCCCAGGGGCTAGGGAGGATTTCTGGCAAGAGCTCCAGGGACTGGCTAACGACCCCAGGCTAAAGGACTTTGTCTTCTGGGCATCACCCCCATAGAACAGGCTCAGGAGACAAAAGAGGGTGAGAATTCAGCTCTGCACATCAGAGGTGGGGAAGCAGGATTTGAGATTCTGGCTCAACGGAGCCGTGAGGGCTGTAGAGAAGGAAAAGGACAGTGAAGATATTTGGACTGGGGTATGGTTTGCCCGGGTCATCATGAAACAGGACCCAAAAAAGGCAGGAGACATGATCCATTTGCTGGCCTTTCTGACCCTGGGATGCCACAAAGGATAGATCTCCTACTGGGGACAGCCCAAACTTTGCCACCAATGCAGAGAGGAGGGCCATCTCAGGAAGGACTGTAAAATGGAGCTCTGTGCAATGTGCAAATCAGACCAGGAACAGCTCCCAGAGCTGCACCAAGGAAGCACTGTAATCTGTGTGGGAAAGAGGGGCACTTCTTCAGGAGATGTCTGGGGGCACAAGCTTATGCAGCCAGAGAAGTGGAGGAAGATGAGGTGCCATCCATGTCCCCAGTTTTGGAGGCTCAGGATGCAGCAGGCCCAGAAAGCAAAAGCAAAATGGAGCTGGAGGTCCAGAGTCAGAAGGAGGAAGAAGGGGAAGAGGACACCCCAGAGCCAGAGCTCAATCCTGTTGACCAAGCAGTGAAAGAAACTTGCAAACTGCTGGAGTAGCTGAGCAAGGACTGCATCCCATCCCCAGCCCCAGCAGAAGAGCCAGGAAATGGAGGGGGGAGCAAGGAAGAGAACGAAATGGAGGCGACTGTGGGACCCTCTGGCACAGGAGATCAACCCCAAGGGGGACAGAAAGGGACTAGGAAGAAAAGAAAGAACTCTGGCAGTGGAGAAGAATGCTCCTTCCAAGCAGAGGAGTTCAGTACTATAGATGTGGCACTGATAAACCAGATAAGAGTGAAAGAGGGCAAGGCTCCCCTGAAAGGCATCACCCAGGCAGAGGGAAGCCCACATAATGCAAATAAATTAGTGAAGAACCTGGCCTCTGACCACAAGTGGAGCAGGATGGAGACTGAAGCAGGGAATCGGAAACGGAAAGTACAAGCTACACCCCCTACCCGCCCCCTGCAAGCAGCCAGTGCCATGGGAAACATTAAAGTTGTGTCTATGAATGTCAGAAGCCTGGCAGGATGAGGAGGCAAGTGGGACCAGATGCTGCAAACCCTGGAACAAATAGAGGCAGTGCAGGAATGTGGACTTTCCAGCCAGACAAGCAGGGCTTTACTCTCCAAACGCTAGCCGCATGGCCCAGCCATGTGCTCTCGCTCAGCAGAGAATAAAGCGGCTGCGTCTCAATCCTGCTGAAAGGAGACATCACGCGCTCCCTGCAGCACAAAGAGATTGTTGCAGGCAGGCTGCTATGAGCCACCCTGGAGATGCAAGGTACTGCTTTTGAACTGCGGACAGTATACGCACTGGTCAATAGAGAAGCCAGAGGCCTGTTCCTGGAGAGTGGCCATCACCAGCAAGGAGCCCAGGGGTCATCATCAGCAAGGAGGACAGGGTTAGCAAAGTCAGCAGGACAGGCATGGACAGATCGTCCAGGCAGCTGAAGCAGCTCGTCTGGGATCATGGCCTAGTGGATGCAGCCGAAGGCACCCAGGGACCCAGGGGACACTTCACCTGAGCAGACCTTGTGGGCAGCACCAAGTCCAGAATCAACTTTGTCTTCTTCCCCACGGGATGGAAGGCAGAGAAGGCCCGCTGTACACCCGTGTGCTTCTTGGACCACTGCCTCCTCACCCTCCAGGCTGACCTGGGGGGACAGCTGGAAAGAGGCAGAGGAGCGTGGAAGCTGAACACAAGTCTCCTGGAAGAGAAGCGGATCAGACGCACCTACAGAGAGTATTACACAGGCTGGAAGACCCTCTGGGACCTGTACCAGAACCAGACCGAGTGGTGGGCCAGTGTGAAAGAGAGGACCAGGGGCTTTTTCCAGCGAGTGGGCAAGTGCTGGGCCCTCTTCCACCAGAAGCGGCATGAGTGCCGGACCCGTAATTTACAGGATCTGCACAGGCAGGCAGCAGCAGGCCAGGAGGTGAGGGAGGTCATGCAGAAGATGAAGGCCCAACTTGGTGCCTGGTACTGGGAGTAGGCCAGGAAAAAGATCTTCCAGGCCAGGGCCCCCTAGGTGGAGGAGGGGGGAGGCATGATCTGCTTACTTCTCCAGGGTGAAAAAGAGCAAGGAGGAGGCCATGATGCGCCTGAGAGACAGTGGGAAAGCGGAGCACCAGTTGAAGGATGGCATGACGGCCACAGCAGCTGCCCTCTACTGGGAGCTCTATGTTGAGAAGACGGTGGACCTGGAGGCCTGCAAAGCCTCACGCAAGCAGGATGAGCAGCGGCAGCTGGAAAAGGACTGGATGCAGGAGGAGCTTGACAGGACCCTCCGGAAGTTCAAGAATGGTAAGACTCCTGGGACAGATGGCCTGCCCAACGAGTTTTACCAGACTTTCTGGGACCTGTTGGAGCTCTTCCGAATAAGCCTGCAGGAGGACCAGCTGGGTGCAGGGATGGATCAGGGCCTCGTGACCCTCCTGTACAAAGGGGTCCCAGGGAGGAGTTGAAGAACCGGAGGCTGATCACCCTCCTGAACTTCAGTTAGAAGCTGCTGGCCAAAGTCTTTGCTGAGCAATTCAAATCCAGCCTATGTGCAAACGAGGACCAGTCATTTGGTGTGCCAGGATGCCAGATCCACAGAGCCCTGGTGCAACTGAGGACACGCTCCAGCTGGAGAGAGAGAGAGGGCAGAACATCACCGTCCTAAACCTGGACCTGGAGAAGGCTTACAACCGAGTGTCTTACCAGTTCCTGTTCCAGACGCTGGAGCGGATGGGAGTCCCCCCGACCTTTGTCAGCTGGATCAGGACCCACTACACAGGTGTGGGCAGCAAAATGCAGATCAGTGGCTTCCTGAGTGCCTGGATCGCGGTGGAGTCAGAGATCCAGCAGCGCTTCCCACTTTCCCTGATCCTGTTTGAGCCCCTGGCCCAGCGCCTGAGGCAGGATCCAGAGATCCGTGGAGTCCACATTCCAGGTAGCAGCAACCAAGAGGTCAAGGTCCTGGCCTACATGGATGACTTGAACATCCTGTGCCAAAACAAGTGGTTGGCAGAGAGAGCCCTGTGGCACATGCAGGTATACAAGGAAGTGGTGGGGGCCAAGCTCAATGTGAGCAAGAGCACCTGCCTTGCCGTGGGTGATCCCTGAGACTTGGAGTCCCTGGGGGGGGTCTCTGTCTCCTGCAAGGGGGTCAGGATCCGCAGCACAGATTTCAACCACGAGCTTAGGGGCAGGCCAGCATGGGAGACGACAGAGGCAAAAGTAAAGCAGAGACTGGGGCTGTGGTGCATACACTCTCTTTCCATGGTAGGGGTGCATCGTGCTTGTGAAGGTGTTGTTGTTACTGGTGCTTCTGTGCACTGCACTGGTCTTCCCCCTCTTCCAAGCATGTCACCCAAAGGATCTAGAAGGACATGTGCATGTCCTTCTGGGGTTCCAGATGGGAAAAGGTAACTGGGAAGACCTTGTACAAGGACAAGAAAGGCAGGGGCAGGGGCAGGCCAGACATCCTCCTGTTCCTGTGGGCCAAGTATATGAGCCAGATCTGCAAGCTGGCAACAAGCATGGAATCCAAAACCACCTGCTTGGTGAGGTATTTTGCAGGGCACATCCTGAGACACTGGGGGGTGATCACCCCAACCAACCACAGACTGTGGATCATGGGCTCACCGTGGTTGTATGAGATCCTAAACCAGTGCCAGTTTGTACAGCCTGCAGAGCATAGGCTGTGTGACCATGAGCAACCACAAGAAGATCCAGGAGATGCTGAAGCTGAGGGACATCACATTGCCTGTGGACCTGCTCTTGGGCAATGTGTACCAGGCCGTGTGGGAGCACATCGACCACAAGAACCTGTGCAAACATCACAGGGACCTGAACAGATAGCTCACCAAGCCCTGCCAGTGAGGGCCTGGAGGTATAGGGAGAGACAGCTGGGGAGACCACCTGCCATGGAGCCACCGAAACAATCAACTACCTTCTCTGGCTCTGCACCTGTGCCAAAGAGGTAAGGAACAGGGTGAAGCAGCTCTAAGCGGTGATCAGCATCAACCGGCTAACTAGAGAAGCGGCACTGTACAGGCTCCTCACCAAACACTAAGGGAACACATTGGCCCTTTTCAACCAGTTTCCTTCAGGAGCACCCTGTGGAAAGCCAAAAACCTCCTGTTGTATAGAAACATGGACGTAGAGGTGGTAGACTGTGTAAAAATGGCTCCGAGTAAACTCCAGTCCTACTACCAGAAATCAGTAGTAGAAGATGGAGAGGAGGTAGCCAAAGCCACCTGGCACAGACACATGGCATAGGCTCTTCCAACTTACCCCTGGCAGGGAAGGGGGGCAGTGACAGCGAAGAAGAGGAAGAGAGAAATTAAACTGAGGACAGCAATAGCGAGAGCAGCAGCAGGTCCTCCAGCAGGACCTGGAGCAACAGCGACATGGAAGACAGATAAACTGAGTCTATGACCCCACAAGCAGGACGGGGATCAAAGGAAGGTGTTGCCTGCTCTGAGAGATCAGTTTTTGTGGGTGTGTGGTGCATGGTGCAGATATTGTAATGGGTACAGGTGGCCAGCGGGACTTTGTACAGGCGCACGGATGCAGTTTTTGTAACAGGTTATGGTTTTTCTTCATGGAATGATACTCAGAGTGTAGATATATATCATATCTTATAGAGAGACAATATATATTTTCCAAAAAGGTTATATTACATACATACTACATGTAAAGAGGGGCTGCTCAAAAGTGTGTTTATGGAGTGCCTGTGCCAAAACTTTCGGCAATTTAAAAAAAAGAGGTAAGATGCATCAATTCTTGATTAACTAAGTGTATGAGTATTATATGATAATAGTTAAAACTATGTTTAATTTCAAGGTTCTTGAAATCTGTTCTTCACTTCCATATGTTCAGGAAAAGGAGGATCTTGCAAGGAAGGAGATGGGGAAGGGACTGCCAGGGGAAAAAGTTAGAGGGAAGCAGAGGGGAAAGAACTACCTCACCCCACAGATTTACTTTCCCTATTGTAGCAAAGGGAGGGGAACAAATTCAAAGTAAAACCCCAATAATTCAGTTCTCTAACTGGAAAACTGTCATAAATTTATACATTTTCCACATATAGCATCTACTTCATTGGGGGGAGTCATCTTATAATCAAAGTCATCTTCTATTCAAGAAATACAGTACTCCGTCCATATCCGTGTGATAGATAAGAAAAAAGGAACATCTTAGTCATTACTACTACACTGTATCCTCTCTAACAACCTAAAAGATACTGTAAAGGTTTTAATTTCCCCCCCCTCCTTTTCTCCCCTTCTTTTTTCTTGTGGCCCTGCAAAAGAAGTTAATTGCATATCTCAGTTTGCAAAACATTGATTAAGTCTGCTACGTTGCCTGATTGGGGTGCTGAAGCATCACTCAGAGGGCAGAGATATGCAGCAAGGCTGATATGTACATTAACTGCATTTCCTGTTGCAGTACAAGACACTGCCTGGCTATCTTAATTCTGAGTTAATAGAGATCTGGAGGTAGTTAATTGACATTGACACCACTTCCACAATAAACAATTATGGAGATACGATAGAGCCCAAGAGGTTTTGCTGCAACTAAGCTACCAGGTCTACCCTCCTGGCCTTTGGTTCCACAAGGTCTGCAAGAAGAAGAGACGTAACCAGTAGCCTGTGAGAGAATCTCTATCAGCTGGTGGAAGCAAAGGAGAGGGCAGGGAAGCCTTAAACCAGTGGTTCTCAGCCAGGATGCCATGAGATCCTTTTAAAAGATACTGTACAGACACTAACACAATTCACAAAATTAATCCAGAGTTTTGAAACAAGAACCTATTGCATAACAAACATTCTGACCGGATGTGTTCTTTCTGGTGACTTTGCAGCCAAATTGCTCTATTATTTTTCTATAGTAAAAAATGAGTGAAAACTGAGAGCTGGCATTTTCCAAAAGATGCCTTAAGTCAAAAAAGTTTGCGAACCACTGTCTTACATGCTATACTCCACTTCATTAACTAGTATAGGGGAGTTACTCTCATTCCCATATGGAAATAATCACACTAATACAACGTACCTTCATACAAGTACATCTATATCCATGGGGGGGATGGGGGGGGGGGCAGCCTGCTTTAAACTACACAAATAGAGTTAAAACAGTATCAAGCACAAACAAGGCCAAAGAGGGGGGGAAAAAAAAAAGTCAGTGGGTTCCTGGCAGGGAAAAATAATGAATAATGTGGGTTGATTTAATTCTGTTCTAATTGGACAGACTTTGGGGAAGAGATTATAAAAATGTCATTATGGGACATAACTGATAATAAAACCATTTAGTATTTTAAACTTGACACCAGCTTTGAGAACATGGAAATGTGGCTTAGTATTTAATACTCACTGCCTTGCATGTTCTATCTTCAGAAAAAGAAGCCGCCTCCAGTTCTTTGCACAGAGTAAAACTGATAGAAGCAAGTCTGATTTGTTTCTAAAAAAGAAAAGCAAGGAATAAGCACCAGGTCCACTATAACAGAGACAACAAATTTGTTATATTTATTAACAATACAGAATAAAGGCTTTTGAATATTCAACAGATTAGCTGTCAGCATTTTGTAAGCTTCTTTTGCTCTTCTCTGAACTACAGTGAAATTTGCTTCATCTGTTAGATATTCCCAGTCCCCTTTTAGAAAAGTAGAAGTCTCCACATTTCCTTATTCCCTCCTACTAAGGAAACTGGCTACATTTTCATATTTTGATTACAACAGTATCCAAATACCATATGAACATATGATCTATACATCTCCTTCTCTAGCTCCAGAAGAGTTTATTTTATTCTACTATACTTTTTGTTTGAGTTTGTAGCTGCATGCTACCAAGACTGGCCCAAAGGAATATAAACAAAGAATAACAAGTTATAGTCAGTGGGGTTTTTAAATCACATTTTTGTTTTTAACAACTCTGTTATTTGGAAGTTTTAGAAGCTAAAAATATATGGGTTTTTATTGTTTATTCTCTTTGGTAATTACCTAGAGAAGGGAAAGTTAGCTACTATTTACATGAAGCCTTAACTGATACAGTTGTTTAAAAACATTCACTTCAGGGTCTCTGGCTCAAATTCAGCTCAGGCAGAGTCAACGGCTGTTCAGAGACCTGTGTTAAATGAATTGGGTGTCACAATATTTCCTAGTAAAGAGTGCCCATCACAAAAAACTCCACAACTTGCTATTCCTTAGAACGAACAGGATTCTTTAACTGACTTTAAATTGACATGAATCCCTCCATAATAAATTTTAATCATCTTAATCAGTAGTGCTCAATATTCTTCCTCAGCGGGCCAGATAGGCAGTGCTCAATGATCACATGGCCCTTCAGGCAAACAAGCTTGACCCAGCTCTGCAGGGAAAGGAGGAATGGCCCACCCCGACCCAGAAGTGGGGGGGAGGGGTACTACCCAACCCAGCCTGGCTTCAGGGAATGGCAGGGCGGGGGGTTGGTTAGGAAGTGTGGCCCACAATTTGGCAGGGGGGGAGGAAATCAATGGTTACCACTGCCAAATTTCTGGATCTGTTGAGAGCACTTTGGGAGACCCAGTGTCTATTGTAAATAATGCTTATAAATAGTTCTTTAAGTAGGACATCTATGTGCCCTTTTCACCCCAAGGGCAGATCCTAGTTTAGGTGTGATCCTTGGTTCCCCAAGACGTAATGTTGTGCTGTATTGGACCAGTGCTGTCCCAGATTCAGAGGATAATTTTATAACTGTTACAAGCGTGGCTTGACAACCTGCTGAGGAGTGAAATCTTCTTGCCCGAACACTGAGCAAAAATACAAAATGTTACATGAATGGAAGGGTAAATGACAGAAGTGATCATTAGTAACTTCCAGTAACCTCAAACAGTCCAAAATTATTTTATTTTAGTAGGTACTCTCAGATCTGCACCTTGGAAGGAGATAGTTAATGATGGCTAGCCTGCCTTGGAAACAACTTCTACTTAACCAGGTAAGGCTTTCTAACAGTAGGAAAGGTTCTGCTAATAAGAATGTTCTGCACATTAGCTGGACTCTTTCTGTTTAAACTGAATGGCTAAATTGACACTATGAGGTAGAGACTGAAATGATCGCAGTATGAAACTTGATTGTGACTCAGAGATTATGAATGGAAGTAAAATTGTAGGAAGTTGCACAAACACTAACCACCAAGATCGCTCCAGGTAATACACCTGGATAGGAACCTCATTTACAGAGATTCTAGGATTTTAGTCACAAGTGCATTTTGGACTATGAA
Organism: Crocodylus porosus; assembly: GCF_001723895.1. NCBI lineage: Eukaryota > Metazoa > Chordata > Crocodylia > Crocodylidae > Crocodylus > Crocodylus porosus. Next base: position 9,555,900 of record NW_017728943.1, on the reverse strand, counting down.
TGTATGGGGAAAGTGAAGTGACAGAAAACACAGAGATTCTGGCAATTCTGATCTCCATCCAGTAAGTCTCATGATCCAAAAAAAACCCTAACACAAACAATTTGGCTCTTTTGATGGACAAAATATATTATTTTCTGGATACTATCCAGTGAGCTTGTGAAAAAATGCCATCCTTTACTGTATCCAGATGGTAAAGGATCAAACTAGTCAGTTTCATGACTACATCTCTTGAAGTAAAATGCTGGTTTCTTAACCAACTCTGAGCTAGACAACAAATATGATTCTTTGAATAAGTTATTTGGAGCCTAGTGGGATGTGGATACTTTTGTTAATTTTACACAGTCCAAGCACCTCAGCAATAATTACAGTTTAAGTTTGTAAAGTATGCTGGTATCCTTTAGGCCAGGGGCATGGACAGATCTAGAATTTTGAAAAGGGGGGTGTAGATAGTGAAGTTATATTATCACATACAAAAACACACATTTTTCTGCAGTTAAAAATAAACTGGAAGCTTTATTAATATGCTAGCAACCTAGGGCTGTATTATTCAGATCCAAGCAAAAACAGATATGGAATGAGTTAAAAGCAATCTTCAAGGCTGTGAAATAGGAGATTCATTACCAGGAGTAGCTAACAAACAGCAGAATTGCAGAACAAAGGATAGCCTGATTGGCAGAACATCAAGACCGTTACAAGAAGCAAGAGCCATAATCAACCATGGAATGAAGAGTTTGGAAGGGATAAGGTAGATTTTAAAGAGTTATGAAGTCAACTGACTCCCTCAGCACTGCCCAGCTAGAAATGCTGTATGTCCATATTAACTCTACATTAAAACACATACGCCCCAAATACTGATTTGCCAAAATAACATTTCGGAGAGCATATAGAAATAGCTGGCATGGGATACAATTCTCTCTATTCCCTGGCAGAAGACAGTGAAATAACGCAAAAGTAGTGGGATAGTGGATTCAACTGAATATTAGAAAACCAACTTAGAAAAGAAAGAAAAAATAAAAACAAAAATAAGTCCATTTCAGAATATTCACTTTCTATTAACTATCGTACTGGGAAACTTCTAACATCCAGAATCTCCTAAGTCTTAATAGGTTAAACTGTACCAAGGAAGCACCATTTGACCCACCACAGAGATTCCACCAATTTCTGGGTGTGAAACACAGCAGTTAGTTAAATATTCAGGACAGTAAGTGACTGCTAGATCCATAGAATAACCTAAGACCCGTCTCACTCGATAGACAGCTCCTCCAGCAGTACAACATCCCCTCACAACACCACTCCAGGAAACTTGCACAATACTCAGAGGGAAGGCCACTTATAAGCATCAGAAATAATACTTCAAGCAAGAGGAGCATATTCTTTGAGGTCCTTCCATCTAATAGTTGATTCATCCCATCCAACCTTTCATCTGTCTGGATCACAACCAGAAGTAATGCTACCACTCATGGAGAGCCGGACCCAACTTTTTCACTCAGCTGGCTGGCTGGACAGTGGCAGGTCCATTGGCAGGCAGGATCCAGCCACTTGGCTCAATCTGGCACATGGGATGGACACAATAGGGGTCTGATCTGCAGAGACCAGCCCTGATCCAGCCAGATGAGGGGGCAGAGAACACTTCAGCCTTGAGCTGGACATGCAGGGGGTAAGAATGACCTGGTCCCAATCTGGATGTATGGAGAGGGGGTAAGGGCAGAGCAGTGCCAATCTGGACATACAGGGGCAGAGTGGCTTGATCCAGCCCCATGGGGGGCAAGCCTGGGGCATGATATGGCCTTGCAGCAACGGCCCAAGTGGAGCTTCCACCACACCCCTGACACCAAATTTGTCAACCCGTGGAGATCCCTGCAAGCCAGATGCTATAGTTCTGCAACCCAGATTTGACCTGCAAGCTGTGGGTTGAGCATCCCTGAAGTACATTAATTCAGTGATAATCACAGTTCAGACATTGTGAGGAAGACAATTCAGGCCATTCAAACCTGAAAACTTACTTTCCAGTACACCAACCTTTTATATACTGCTTTAGACCTGGAGATCTTACCTTGGATCTTATCAGAAAATGGTTGGCAATATAAAAACTACACTCTCTAGGAACTCTACTTCAAATGTTCAGTTCCACATGTAAACAAACATATATTCATTAGAGCAGGGGTGGACAACCTATGGCACATGTGCCATACATGATGCAGGCAGGCTGTGCATGTGGCACACTACAGGTGATGAAGGGGACAAGCAGCAAAGTAGAAGATCAGAGAATAGAAAACAGCAGAAGATTGGGCAGGTAATACAGGGTAGGGAGCAGAGCAGATCAAGCAGGGGAAGGAGAGCGGCACTTAGGAAGGGTTCTGGGTTAATTTGAGGCACATCTGCCAAAAAGGTTGGCCCCCACTGTGACAGAGGAAGTAATGTGTACATGGCATGGAGTTGAGCATGAAGACTATAGGTCTTTGTGAGAAAAACTAAAATGAAAATAAAGTTTTGTATCACAACACACAGTGATATCACTGTATCCAAGAAGAGGCATACCCCATATGAAGATTGCAAATAATTACTATCAAGAGACTTTAAAACTCCATTCCTGAGAACTATAAGCTTTAATTGGTTATGTGAATAAGCCATCTAAATATGATTAAAAAACTGATGCAGTTATGTAACTGTGCCTGAAGACAGTTTTGGCATCTTTGCTGCTGCTCACAGCTTCACCAAGCTAGAACAGCATAAAAACTGAGCAGTATCACCAGTTATCCCTGCAGCTATTCCAACTTCTATAGGCATAACTGAACAAAAATAAAAAATCAACTTAATTTCACTCTGGTTCTTGGAGTTCTCCCTCTAGTAGTAGAGGAAAATGCTAGACAGTATCAAAGAAATGTAGAGTAGGGGAAAATAATACAAACCGTCCATCCTTGTACTAGCCATTAATTTCTAGCCCAAAATGAACAACATACAAAATACTCCCCCTTTTTAATAAAGGAACTGAGGAGCACTTGCAAGGTGCATACGTGTAGAAGCAGCCAGGATGTTTTTCCTTCCAACAAATATCAGATTAACAGATATCAGATAAAGCATTTAAACTCAATGAACTAAGAAGCCATCCTTAAAAGTGTTTACTGGCCAGTGTGCACTGATGAGGAATGGAGTCAGTCTGATTCCTTATGAACACATGCTCAAATTAGAGGTGCACCGATATATTAGTTGGATATCGGATTGGCACTGATAAAAGGAAAATAAACATTATCAGCCATCAGCTTTTTTGGCTAGTGTAGCCGATAATGATCACCCATAACTGCAATACGCCTTCTGGCCCCAGGTCCTTGGACACTCTGTGCAAATAGAGGAATACAAATAGGCAACATGAAGAGCAGCGCCCTACAGGTAAGTCTTTGGAGGGGAAGGGGCATAGGGAAAGGAAAGTGCATGGGGGAGGGGGCACATCAAGGCCCCCCCATGATGAGGAAGGGACAGGGCAGAGGGCTCTGCTCAGCCAGGGCAATGAACGGGACTTGGGTCAGGGAGTGAGATGGAGTTGCAAGCAGCTTGTCCAGGGGGTATGGGGAGGAAGAGAGGCTCTCTGTCACTGCATGCACCCCGCAGGAGAGGCATGGGGAAGGCTAGTGCCCCACTCCAGATTTGTGCACAGGGAGAATGCGGGCTGCTCACCATAGACTAGGGGCTATCTGCCCTACTGTCTTTTCCTCGGGAGCGCCACACTGGCTGTGCACCCCCTACCTGCCCAACAGCAGTGTCGGGTGGGCAGGGGACGCATGATCGGTGTGGGGCCCCCACGGCAAAAGCAGCAGTGTAAAGAGCCTACAGCCTGCATCCGCCCTCACCCTGCTCAGCTCAGCTCCAGTTCAAAGCATTCCCATGGTTAAAAATGGTGGTAGCAGCGACTGAACTAAAGCTCATTCACTGAGCTTTAGTTCAAGTGCTCTCACCACCATTTTTAATTACTGGGACTCTGACCCCATGAATGAGCCACCTGTGGCTCTGTCCTGCTCCCTGCCCTGCCCCAGGGTCCTATTCACTGCTCTGGCTAGGCAGCACCCGCAGCTCCTGCCCCTCTCCCTCCCTCACTGTGGGGGCCTCAATCTGCCCCCCCCACATCTCTTCCCCTCCACAGACTTACCTGAAGGAAGCTGCTCTCCATGCTGCCCAGCTGCATTCCTATAAATCAGTTAGTGGATCAGTATCAGCCGATATAGGTGGTTAATAATCGGCTATTGGTATCAGCCGAGAAAATCTTTATCGGTGCACCTCTAGCTCAAATAACAAAAGTTACCACAAAACACAACTGTTTGCCTTATTAGCAGCCTTAGCAGAAAGATCTAAAATCTGAATAGTCCAAAGTGGCATCCATGACTCCATTCTCAGGGACTGCCACACCTCGAGTGTGTGGTCCTATTGCAATTCAAGTTTCTCTCTGAAAAAGCTGAGGTCCTGCGAAAAACAGAAGCTTGCATCATGAGACAATTCTGGAATATCTAAAGTACTGTTTACTGTGCAAGTTAACTAGAAATGTTATTTACAAGTTAAACCAGAACTACAAACTCCAGTCAACCCTTAGATGTGGCCTTTGAAAGCAGGGCAATTTGGAGGAAGTTTATCACCTGTACTGGTGATATTTACATAGAACTTCACAATCCGGGAATGTAAACTTAGCAACTTTCATTAGTGTTAAATTAGAGAAACAACATTTATCACACATTGTTCAATGTCCATACCTACTGTAATGAACAGAGTGAATTCATGCCCTGAAAATGTTTTGCATCTGTCTATAATAGAGGCTCTTTCTTGCACAGGTACTCCAGGCAAAAAAAACAACAACATAGAAGAGTGGTGTTCAACCTACGACCCCAGGGCTGGAACTGGTCAGCAGAGCCCATGTCATCCAGCTTGTGGGTCTCCCCATGGGTCCAATGGAGGAGCAGTAGCAGTGATAATTGTTCCCAGAGCTGTGGCAATTAATGCTGCCACTGCTCTCCCATTGCCAAAGTTCTGGACCTGTAGGGAGCCCCACAGCCCAGATGACATGGTTCCACATGGTGTACTACACCAGCATGTGGTAACCACAGCCTGATCCAGAGCCAGCATGTAGGGTCAGGCCATGGCCTGCACTGGCACACCAGACTATACCCACAGACTGATCCTGTATGCTGACCCTGCACTGGATCCTGTCTTGCACCAATCATCTGGCCTGCAGGGCCAGAGAGTTTGAACACCACTGGCATAGACAAAGCATCACACAGGCAAGTTAGGAAACTTTTTTGTCCACCCAGAAATTCTAGTAACTTTTTAACAAGGAAGTTTAAATGTAGCTGCGACCAATGTAGCCCTAAAATATATGCTGTACCACTGCATACTAACTAATGCTAACCCCTGAAAGTGAGAAAGAGCAGATGCTTCTTTCTGGCCTAATGAACATTCCTAAGTTTTATGGGAAAGGTATGCTCAGTCCTTAATGACTTAATAATAAATTACATTAGAACAAAAGGAGAAAGGACAAAGGTCTAAATTTTCAAAAGCTTAACACTGATGTCAGGAGGAGTTAGACAACTTTAACTGCTCTTGAGGATCTGAGCCTAAGCATAGTTTAGAGGAAGCAAACAGTGTAGCAGAAATACAATATATAAAATAATAAATGGTGTACAGAAGGTAGACTGTCCTATTTATTTTCTTTTGATATAGGAGCAAGGGAACAGCTGAAAGAAAGCCAGCTTAACACTGACAGAGGAAATCATTTTATACAATGCTCCATAAACTAAAGTCTACCTAAAAATCATACTTTGGATTTTACTAACCATGGCTGATGTTTCTCTAGATAATCAGATCTTACAGGTATTTTAACAAACATTTCAAAAACAATTTTTTTAAAAGAAATGAACGTTATCCTTTGTATGGTATGAACCAGTTGATTGGCATCAGAGAAACTGTTGTATCAGCATATTTTCCATGATTGGAATCTTCAGATTTTTTTTATTTTTTTATTTTATTTATTTATTTATTTATTTATTTATTTTTACACGTTCCTCTAAAGCAGGGGTGGTCAATCTGTGCTAGACGTGACACAGTAGGCACATGAACCTTGGGTGCTGCAGAGCTGAAGCTTCTGCCCTCCTAGAGTAGAATAGGGACAGGACACTGCTGCAAGAAGAGATGTCAAGTGTCATTGCCAAAAGCCAGGCTAACCCTTTCTTGGCTTGGCAGCAACTGACAAATTTAGAGCTTTGAAGCCTGGCTTGCCATAATAAAAGGTGCAGCAGTTGCAGGGACAAGGAAAAGTTCATCTGGCTCTTGGCAATGATGCACACTTCTTTACAGCAACATCTTGCCTCTGTTCTGCTCCATGCAACCAGAGGCTTGAGTCCCCCTGTAACAGGTGCCAGGCCCCAGGGTGGCTGTGATACTCCCTGGTGGCCATACAACTCCTACCCTGCTCCAGCTCCTCAGGTATTCTCCCCCTTCTCCTTCCTGCCATACTTTGATGTAGTTACTGGTTTCTGAAAAGGGAGGCTGCCCCAGAGTAAGCTTTTGTCTAGTATCAGTCAGTGGGTGCCTCTCCAACCCAGTCTACACCCCCCTCCCCCCTCAGCTTGCCCTTCAGGTGCTGAGTGGGGACCATCCAGCTTGTCTGTGCTCAAATGCGCTAACTGCCTTAAGGGTTCATTTCACTGCCTCTAACCCTCCCTACAGCCATACCCACACCTTCTGCAGATGTTAACAGTTAATTATTCAGCAGGTACTTTGCACCAGTACAGCATCAAGACTTCACACCCTCCTTGGGGCCTCAGCCTCTTCAGCTTCCACCCCTTTCCTCTAGCTGTGTCCTTTTGTCTAGGCCCACTGTGTTGGGCCTGACTCCTGGGCTCCAGTCCTTCTCCGTACTTGTCAGGTACTGTGTCCCTGGCTTCAGCCCCTCTCTAGGGGCTACTCTGTATAAGCCTGCTCCATGTCTTGAGCCCCCAGCCCTAACACAGCTCAAAACACCCAGGTGTCTCTGGCACCCTGCTGTGGGTTAACTACAATGTACCCCTTGGGTGACCCACTGTGGCTTCCTCACATTCTCTTACAGCCACATACCCAGTCCACTGGTGTAATTAGCAACAAAAAAAGTAAACTCACTAGTTATAATGAAAACTAACCCCGCACTGGGTCCAAACATAAACCCCAGTTCACTGGCTGTACCACAAGCTTCCCTGGGCTATATTCCCATCACTCCTCAGCACCTTACTTGTAATCCCAGGGCAGTTTTAGCTGCCAGCCATGCACTCCTCTGAAGCCTTCCTGGGTAGAGGCGCTTCCCACTTCACCTGCAGGGCCAGACTGACCATCTTTTCTCCTAGTATTGGGTTTATGTGCCCTAGAGCACTGCCCCTTCCAGTCAGGTGACCCTAATTAAGCATAAGTTTCCCTTTGAGCTTGATGGTTGGCCTGCTTGCTGTAGTGCAGCTAGCTCATGCTCAGCTACCTGCTACAAAATTTCCTTAAAGGAGGGAGTAAAGGAGCCCCTGGCTCCCTGTTACATCTCCCACCCCCACCTTCACTCCAGCACTTCAAAGTGCAAGCTATCAGGAAAGCCACTGGAGGGGCAGGGATCAGAGTAGCACTGAGGGAACGGAGCTTGACTTGTGGTCTGTCTGCCAATAAGGCAGGCCACCACTGCTCTAAAACATCTGGAAGTGGTCATTTCAGAGACACAAAATAGCAGGTATCTGCTCTGCTGTGGCAGTATTTACATTCAAATTAGCTATGCTTTATCAAAAAAATTGTAGGGGGAAAAACCCTTTAGCTAAAGATTACTGAAGTAAATAGGAATCTTTAGGTTTTAGATCAGAACTTTAGACAACATCAACTGATGTTGTAAATAAAGCATCTTTTAATAAAAATAAATAGTTTGTTATATTCAAGCCGATGAGCATGATGTCAAATAGTTGTGCTTGTTTCCCTTTGATGTCATCACTGAGCACAGAGTACACAAGCAAATTAGGAGACAAAACGATTCCAGGCAGAGACAGAATGTTCCCTAGTTATATCATAAAAAGATGTGATCTCTTCAAAGCTATCTGCTGTTCTTGTTGAAACACATGGAAAGTGCAAGATGGCAAAAAGGAAAAGCAATCCAGAATGAAAGCTGTTTTTAGAATACACAGTGCCATTATTTCAAGATGAAAAATTGGAAGTATGCATTTCAAGCTTCAAGTACAAAATCCAAGAACAATGAGGTGACAACAGATCGTGTCAGACTTGCAGAGAAGTGTTTGCCAAATAAAATATTTTAGACTTTTAAATTAGAATAATAGTTTAACACTAAGACTATGCATCTTCAAATAGTTTGAAATCGAATAGCAGCATTCTCTTTCAGGCCCCTGGTCCATGATCCTGCATGACATTTTCCAATTTAGGAGAATAATGAAGTTGCCTAACAAAACTACCATATTTATCTGCATACCATACATGCCTTTTATCCAAAAATTGGAGATGGAAAACTGGAGTGCATGTCTTGAGGAGATTGATTTTTACAGGGGCTGAAAGTTCTAGGTGCATGGAGCTAGGCTAAGGAGGGGAATCCTGCCCTCTCTGTCTACTTCCTTGCTGCTGCCCAGCAGATGATATTATGGCAACAGCTACAGGTTTTACTCTCTCACAGCTGCAGCTGAACTAAGGCTCTTAAAGTGTTCTGCATACAACTAGACTCTAGCTGAGAGAGATAATTCCATAGCTGGTAAAGTAGCTGTCCTATTTGGAAGCATGTGGTATGAAAATAAATGAGATATGTGGAAAAGCTGTCAAAGTTAAGAATATATTTAGGGGACCTGTCCACACACCACTTGTAAATTTCAGTTTGACTTTATGAACTTTATGGTTTAGGCCAGGGGTAGGCAACACTTTTGGCCAGAGCGCAGAAAAAAAATGCAACATCTACTCTGTAAGGTGCCGGAGGGCCAGCATGCCAGAAAAACAAAACCGGGAGGCAAGGCGTACATGGGAGGATGCACTGCATATTAATATAGTTAATAAAAGTTATTTTTATGGTAAATATCAGATTTTCTAAAAATTCTAAACCTGGTGACAATAAATAAAACTTAATAGACTACCTTTGTCCTTGTGTATTCTTTTCTGTTAAGCAAGTTGTTAAGAAAGGAGAGGAGAGAGATCGAGAAAAGGTAAAGAAAGAAAAAGGAAAGAAGAGAGGAGAGAAAGAACAAAGATAAAAGGGGAGAGAAAAAGACGAGAGAAAAAGAAAAGAATCAGAAAAAAGGAGAGAGAAAAAAGAAGATAGGAGAAAAGAGAAGAGAGAGAAAAAAGGGGGGGAAAGAAAAGAGAAGAGAAAAAAGACAAAAAAAGAGATAGAAAAAGAGAGGAGAGAGAAAAAAAGAGGGCAAGAGAGAAAGAAAAAGGGAGAAAACAGAGAAGAAAAAGAGGAGAGAAAGAAAAAGGAGAGAGAAAAAAAGGAAAAAGAGAAAGAGGGAGTGTCCTTTGCCACCAACGTGTCTCACCACCACTGGCTACGGGTTGGACCCGCTGGTCCAAGGCAGCATCCACCAGAGGGAGTCAGTGACACACCAGCAGCAGCCACCAGAGCCGGGGTGCTCAGGTCTCATCGATAGTCCTGGAGTAGGGGAAGCCTGGGCCCAGGGCTGGGACGGAGGGCCTGGCCAAGGCTTGGGCAGGTGGATACCCCATCCTACCCAGGGTTGGGGGATGGGTGCAGTACCAGGGTGCCGAGTGCTGGATCCAGGTGGTGCAGAAAGCAGTAGATGCAGGGGGAGGCACTGCAGGCAGGTCGGGTGGACATGTGGGGATGCCCAGTGGCACCTGATGTGTGGCCTGGCCCAGCCTGTGCAGCTCCGTGGGGATGGGCAGCAGCTGCCCTGCCTGCAAGGGGATGACACCTGGCTGGGGCAGGATGCTGGGCTCTGGCGGCTCCCAGCTCTGAGCCTGGCCTCCCTGTGTGCTGGGCGCAGTGCAAACGGGGTGGATCCACCCCTGGTACAAGGGCCTGGCCTCCAGAGCCCTCTAGGCCCCGGGAACAGCTGCCACAAATGACATTCAGGACTGAGCCAGCTGGGAGCCTGCAGCACAGAGACCCTCCACGCACCTGCCCTGGCCCCTGGAGGGCAACTGCAGGTGGGCAAGGCTGGGACAGCCATGGCAGCTGTTCTCAAGGCCCACAGCCACACCCTTACACCAGGGTGGCTCCGCCCTGTTTGAGCTGTGCCTGGCGTGCAGGGAGGCCAAACCTGGAGCTGGTAGCACCTTGAGCCCGGCATCCTGAGCCCACAGAGCCCTTGGGCAGCCCCACTTCCCACCCAGCCCCTGCCTTCCCAATGGCCCGGCCGGGCTGGCCTGCCCACAGCACCTTCTCTCTGCACTGCCCAAACCCTGCCCCAAGCATCCAGCCCTAGGGCTTGGCACCCCGGTGCTACCCCTTCTTGAGTGGGATGGGACATCTGCCTGCCCAATGTCCCAGCCAGGCCCAGGGCTCACTTACCTGCTGGGAGCCTCCAGCATAGCAGCTCTGCCCCCGTGAAGCCCCTTCCAGGGGCTGGGCTGGGGTAGGCTGGGGGTGCAGCCCAGGGACAGGGGGCAGACTCAGCTGAATATAGACTGTGTTCTCCTGACTCTACCCCAGGTGCCTGCTGCAGTGCTGGAACCTGTAGCTGCTTGGGAGAGCCTGAAGCAGCAACTTAAAAAAAACAATGCATATATATATTAACAATTTCCTCACATACCTCCTGCCTCCTGGAGAAAATGTCTCCATGCACCACTAACTGGCATGCATGCCAGGGGTTGCCTATCCTAGGCTTAGACTCTCTTATTGTAGACTTGTATCAGGCTTCTGGTGAAATAAAAGCAAAATAAACCAGATTTTTAAATCTGGCCTCCAGGTAAGTGGTCATTAAGGGAGAGACTAACCAGTGAGTTACCTTGGTCAGATAAATAAAATTTGAAGTTGACCGAGAGGAGACTGAAGTTACAAAACTAGATCTCCCCAGAGCAGGCCACTCCAGAGGCATGTTTTAATTGGCAAATTTTCCATGGGAGACCTGGAAGCATGAAAGGACAATGGCCAAATCCCAAAGGGCAATCAAGAGCAGTGAGGAAACTTAAGCATGAAATGGCATACAAATACTTTGTGTTTTGCCTGAGACACTATATCTTGCTTTGTATTAAAAACATTACTCTTTTCTTTAATTACTTAGCAAAGTCTATCTTACTGGTTTTGACAATGGTATCATACCTTTGAAATCCTCCAAAAAACAAAAAAAAGTCTATGTTCTAGAATAAAACTGATTTTTAAATACACAAAGGTCAGTCCCAAGATAATGCCTATTTTTCCCCTCAGCATAGTAATACCAAAAATTATTAAATTTGGACAGAAATTGTACATTATCATTGAAGTCTTATTTGTTCTAACAGTCTCCTGTGTAAATGGCTTTTTTCCACTGGGGAAAGGGATACATAATCTGACAACGTTTGTGGGTCAATCAGAAAGTATACCTATTAATTTTGATCTCCTAACCAAGCCATGGACATGGAGCATATTCAACTTCTTGCCTGGAGGAGTGGGTTGACAATAGACTATGATGTCTATGTCTAGACTCAGAAGAAACTGAAATATCACATGTGAAGACAGAGACATGTCTGAGGTGCTCCTGCATGATAGCCCTTGCCTATGCTTCACCAGGGCACAAGCTGTTGTAACTGCACTGCTGGATCAGCTATAATGCCCCATCCTCCATACAGCCTGGAGAATGAGGGATAGACCATGAGGGTGACATTTCTGGGATGACAGCAAAGCGATGGAGGCTGTAGAATAGTGGCTTCAAGCAGAAACAAGGACAACATTAGGATGCAATTTTGGGATATACGCCTTTGTTCACCAGTGGAAAAAGGCCATCAACAGAGGAGGTTATGTTAAAAAAAACGTATATTCAGCAATGATGTACACTTTTTCTAAGCAAACTGAATGTTTCTAACAATATTTGGCTGAGGAAAAAAATAGACATCATAGTCTCATTTTTCCTCATGTTTCCTTTTCAATTTCCTTCCATCCATGGTTTTCAAGGCAGAATTCAGGGGGTTTTGGGTACTGTAACTATGAATTTCGATTTTTATGTATTTTAAAGTTTAACCTTCAGTATGAACTTCTTGGAGTTATATTTCAGGTTTCTGATACGACAGCATCCTCATAACGCAGTATATCCTGTGCTGCTTGCGCACATGCACACACCCACACCCACTGAAATTCTATATTATTTTTTTCACAGCAAACTGGACTCTTGGTGAGTAATACATCACACTGAAAATTAAATTAGTACAAGGTTATGAATCACAAGAAGAGAGCTGTGAAACTGTAGATCCCCGTTTATTCACTATGGTCTACCTACTCCACAAGCAAGCTTTCCTCAAGCAAGCTGACAGTTCTTTACTTAATACTACCTCTGGATCATCTGCTCTACAAAAAAAAATCCACCATATTCAGTCAGAGGGATATTATGGAATTAAAAACACTGTCTCCATAGAAAAGCCAACTGCTCAGCTAAAAAACCTAAATAAATCCCATTCACCTAAATGAAGCAAGCCAGTGCAATTAATATCCCTACCCCACTGCAGCAACCAACTGCTGCATCTCAGTTTCACTCTTAAAACAGCAAGTCTCTATCCCCTATGGCTGCACAGAGTGGGGAGCAACTGAAGCCTATATGGCTCTTGTCAGGTACTGCAAAAGCACCAAGATACAGGACAGACCTGTAGCCTCTTCTCAGACAGTCCAACAGGCTTTTCTCTTGGAAAAGGGGCACCCATGCATTGAAATAAAATACAAATCAGTAGTTCTGAAAAGGGCATTCCTGCTGCTTTCTGGTCAGGCTCTATAAGGCCAGCCTGGAAACAGAGGCACATAGACATCTCCCACTCCCCACCTGGGGGCAAAAAAAGTGCAGCAGCCCAGATAAAAAGTACGCAAGTTGAAACTTCAGAATAACGGTTCTCAACTAGGGCACAACTAAGCTCAGGAAAGTTATGGAGAAGTGCCTTGAGTTAAAAAAACAGCTGAAAACTACTGATGTAGATAACTGTTGGAGGGAAGGACAAGCCTAGAAACTGATTGTGGAAACCAGGAAATATCTAAAGAAACACTGAGTTCTTGGCCCTACCACATCCTCCACCACCATCTGGTGCTTCAGATGTTTCCAAAACCTTTGGCAGGCATCTCACGTGCAGGCCCAAACCTGGAGGTCTGGGGTTCAAATGCCCCTGAGTTTTGCTTGCTCTCAGCTGTAAGGCCCCAGAGGCAGGCCAGGGAGAAGTCTCCCAGCTCCACAAAATGGGCTTAAAGCCAAGACTGTCCCACTCCAGCAGCTAAGTAAGAGGTTAAATTACCCCGGCAGGTACTAGCCCCTGCCAGGAGAGCAGTCTTCCTCGGTGTGGCTAGGAAGACTGCCTCCGTGGTCACAGTGTTTCCCTTGCCAGGCAAGCACAGACTGTGCTTGAGCTGAGCCTTCAAGCAGTCGAGAAGCAATACCCACCATTTCCTACGGCGGCACTAGCGAGTACTGTGTGACTGGGACGCTGCGAGCAGGGCTGGAGAGAGAGGCCCTGGCGGTGTAGCTGGAAAGGGCCATTCCCCCGCTCCCCGTCGCCCCCAACCAGCCCGACGCTGAGACGGCCTCGGGCCAGAGGCCGGTTCCTGGGCCGCCCGCGCGGCGGTCCCGCCCCACTGACCCTGCACAGCCCGAGCGCCGGCCCTCCCCTGCCTCTGCCGCCCGCGGGCCGGAGAGCTCTCACCGCCGCGCTGAGCCGGTTACCTGGGAGACGCGGGCGCGCGGCAGGGCGCGGAACAGCCGGCCCCGCGCCGCCATGAGGTAGGTGGGACCCCGCGCTCCAGGCCACGCCTGCGCACTGCGGTTCGGCCGCCAGGCGGAAGCGGAGGCTCAGACGGAGACTGAAGCGGGGCTGATCAGGCTGCCGCGCCCCCGGGTGGGCGGAGCCAGCGGCGGAAGTCAGGGACCCGCTCCAGTCTCGCTCCGCCCCACGGCGGCTCTTGAGCGGCTGGGGCTGCAAAACTCGGAGGTTGGTGGATATGTCATCTGCAGGTGCAGTTCCTGGTGGCATTTCCGGAGCGGGGCCCTCGGGGAAGATCAGATATAATGTTAGTAGAATTAAGAGACACGAAACTAATATAACAACAGTAAAGAACGACCTCAGCCAGGGTGAGGGTGTCGTGACAGCCTTTGAGGGCCGCCCCTGGGACGGAGGAGGCCAGGGATGTAAGTATGAGGAGATAAGGCAGGCTCTGTCTTTCCCAGAGCGAGTGGGATGCCTGGGAAGCCAAGTAGGTCCCCCTGGGGCGGCCGCAGCAGCTCCTCCCTCCCAGTGGCCGCTGCTGGCTGAGCTAGGTCCTTGGTCCCACGAGGGTGGAAGCAAGGTGCAATAGGGTATGTTGGGGTTGTAAAGAAGGGGGTGCCTTGCTTCCACAGTTTTGGGCAGAAGGGCCAGGCAGGATGCAATTTGCTGGTAGGTGCCCATGGGTCAGATGAAAGTGCCTGCTGGGCATGATTTGGCTCATGGGCCATATTTTACTTGCATCTGATCTAGAATGATCTATCGCTTGTTCATTACTACCACCTCTGACACAGAATCATAGACTCACAGAAAGTGAGGGTTGGAAGGGACCTCAGGAGGTCATCTAATCCAACCCCCTGATTAAAGCAGGACCATCCCCAACTAGACCATCCCAGTCAAAACTTTAGCTGGGTTTTGAAGACCTCCAAGGATGGAGCTTTCACCACCTGTCTGGATAACCTGTCCCAGGGTTTTATTACCCTCCTAGTGAGAAAATTCTTCCTAATAGCTAACCTAAACCTTCCTTGCTGCTACTTAAGCTCTTTGTTCTGTCATCTGCCACCATTGAGAACAGTTTAGCTCCATCCTCTTTCAAACCCACTATAGGTAGTTGAAGGCTGCTATTAAATCCCCTCTCAGTCTCCTCCAGACTGAATAAGCTCAGTTCCCTCAGTCTTTCCTCACAAGTCATGTCTCCCAGCCCCCTCAACATTTTTGTTGCCCTCCACTGATCTCTCTCTCCAGATGTGGCCTCACCAGTGCTGAATAGAGGGAATTAATCACTTCCCCTGACCTACTGGCAACACACCTACCAATGTAGCTGAGGGTGTCGGTAGCCTTCTGCTGGCAACAAGGGCACACTGCTGGCTCATGTTCAGCTTATTGTCCACTGTAACCTCCAGGTCCTTTTCTGCAGAGCTGCTGCCCAGCCAGTTGGTCCCCAGCCTGTCCTGGTATATGGGATTGTTCCATCTTAAGTGCAGGACTTTGCACTTGTCCTTGTTGAACCTTTTGGCCCAATCCTCCAGTTTGTCTAAGTCACTTTTGTTGCCCAGAGGCTCAGGCCAACGCTCAGAATCTCAATATTATGCTGTTAGACAGGAGGGTGTGGTGTACAATTGCACATGCACACATAAAAAATCAATTAAGCACACGTACACTCACTAGTGCATACTTTCCCACTAAGCATACACTAGCAAATCTGATGCAAACACATTCAAAATAACCAGTCTAGGTTCATGCCCACCTATCACCAGTTTAAGCCCATACATGCTACACACACCAAATTTAGACAGAATCTGTTACCAACACCTGCACATCCAATACACATATGTGGATTACTAATTCATATACCACACACACACACAATGATACCTATATATGTATATGTGTATTCACTAATTCACATACATACCACCCACCTACATGTACACACCAGTGAGTTTTTAAGTTGGGTGTTGTGATATGTATGTATGTGCCTGGTGTACTTGGGATACCTGGGGAAAGGTTAAGGTAAGAAAGTAAAAGTTCCTGGGCGTGAAAGTTACCAGGACTAGGATTAGAACCAGTAGACTAGAGGGGCCTGGGCTGAAGAACTGAGGTTCAGGGGTAACTTTAGTTTAAGGGGAGGATGCTGCACAGAGGCCAGAGCTACGGGGGAGCTGAAAAGGTAGGTGGGGAGGGGGAAAACGGGACTATGAGAAAGTGCGAGTGTTAAAGAGGGGCTCTGGGTGTGGGGAGCCAGAGGATGGCTCCAGGGCAGCTAGAGAAGCTGCAGGGAGCAGCAGTGGGTGCTGGGAGCTGGAGAAAGGCTCCAGCTGCTGGCAAAAAGTGCAGGACAGCCACGAGGAACTGGGAAGCTGTGGGGGGTGGGGAGGACTACAGTACAGTTGCAACACAGGGGATGCCCAGACAGAGGACACGAGATGGAGACTTGACATACAAAATGGAAACTTGACATGACTTTGGTTCACTTACAGACATAGGCCTAAACCATACACTATCCATATGAAACAAAAATCAGTACAAAAATGATAATATAATATACAACAGTAAAAATCAATACAAACCTAATAATTATACAATATAAAACAGTGGATATCCATAACCAAAAACTTGCTACCAAAATGAAAATGTTAAAGCTTATCCTAAGTCTGAGCTCGCTTATGCTTGTCTATAGGGAATAGAGAAGGAGAGAAAGAAAAGTCAGAAATAGTTGGGGAAGGGAAGGGAATGCAT
>NW_017728943.1:9504698-9539201 GCF_001723895.1 Crocodylus porosus | reverse complement strand
TATATATATGTGTGTGTGTGTGTGTGTGTATTAAAAAAGAAAAACGGGGTTTTGCTACACTCTGAATCCTAGCCCTACCCTCTAGTTCAGGCTTGTCTACCATGTGGGCCGCCATGCAGCCTGCCAAGCCATTTTCTTTGGCCCACAGTGCTGCAACGGGAACCCCTTGTACCTTCCCCAGTTCCTCAGCAGTTTCCTAATCGCTGCTGAAGGGCTGAGGAAGGGACAAGGTTCCCATATGCACCACGGCAGCTTGATGTTGCCAACGCGGCTCCTCCACTCCTCCCTCATTTCACTATGTCCCTTCCTCGCCCCACCCCTCCCTTCCTCATTTGCATGCCAGCTCCTCCCTTTCCCACATTGCAGGGTTTCCGTTCCTAGCCCCGCCCCTCCCTCCCTCATTTGCATGCCGGCCCCAGCCTGCACCGGTCCCTGCTGGCTGCGTGGGCTGGACCAGGTCGTAATGCAGTGGGCAGGCGGGTGCAGGGGGCGCGGATGCCAGTGTGGAGGGATGCTGCCGCCAGGCCCATGAGAGACGCTGCTGCCGCTGCTGCGGTGGCTGTCAGGGTGGGAAGCCAGCACCGCTCCTGCCTCCCCCCATGCCCACAGACATTGTGCTGGGGGTGGTGAGTCATGGACCCTGGGGCGGGAGGGACCCCTGCTGCTTGGGCTCAGACTGCCCTGGGGGAGAAGGAGCAAGGGGGTTTCCCTGCACATCTCGCACCCCCCTGTAGAGTCCCCACATGTCCCCCTGGCTGCTGAGCCCAGGTGTGCAGGTGTGGGAGCATACTTGAGGCTGCCCAGGTGGCAGGGAGGACACAGCGGGGTCAGGCAGCACCCCTTGACCTCTGTGCCCCCAGGCTGCAGCCGGACTGGACAGACCACGCAAGCACCTGCTTCTGCTGGCCCACTGGGTGATAAAAAGTTCATGATCCAGCCCCACATTCGAAAAGGTTGGACATCCCTGCTCTAGTATATTTCGCTACCCAGTTCGGTGTTATCTGCAAACTTGCCAAGGGTGCACTCTATGCCATCGTCCAGGTCATTGATGAAGATATTGAACAAAACTTGATACCAGCTGCCAACCAGACACCGAACCATTGATTATTACTCTCTTAGCCTGATGCTCCTGTCAGTTTTCTATCCACCTTGTAGTCCATTCATTTAGCCCATACTTCCTTAGCTTGCCTGTGAGAATGCTGAGGGAGAGATAACAAAAGCCTTGCTATAATTAAGGTATACTATATCCATCTATCTCCCCGCATCCATAGAGCCAGTCACCTCATCCTAGAAGGCAATCAGGTTGGTCAGACATGACTTGCCCCTGCTGAATCCATGCTGCCTGTTCCTAATCACATTTTTCTCCAAGTGTTTAGAAATAGTTTCCTTGAGGATCTGCTCCATGATTTCCAGGGACTGAGGTGAGGCTGACTCATCTGCAGTTCCCTAGATCCTCTTCCTTTCCTTCCTTAAAGATAGCACTCTGTTTGCCCTTTTCCAATCATCTGGGATCTGTCCTGATTGTCATGAGTTTTCAAAAGTGATGGCCAGTGGCTCTGCAGTCACATCAGCCAACCCCCTCAGCACACCTGAGTGCATCCCATCTGGCCCCATGGACCAGCTTTTCTTATTCCCTAATCTGTTCTTTCACCACTGAGAGCTGACTTTGCCTGTGAAGCCTGAAGCAAAAAAGGCATTGAGCACTTCAGCCTTTTCTGAATCCTCTGTCACAAGGTTGCCTTCGCCATTCAGTAAGGGACTCATGCTTTCCCTCATCCTCCTCCTGCTACCAACATACTTGTAGATACTCTTCTTGTTACCCTTCACATCCCTTGCTATCTGCAACTCCAATTGCATCTTCTGGACTTCATCCCTACGTGCCTGAGCAATGCTCTTATTTTCTTCCCTAGTTATTTCTTCAAGTTTCCACTTTTTATAAGCTGCTTTTTTGTGATTTAGTTTATTGAAGAGTTCCCTGCTAAGCCAAGCTTGTTTTCTGCCATACTTGCAAGTTTTCTTGCACATCAGAATGGCTTGTTCATATACTCTCAGTAAGACTTCCTAAAAGTATAGCCAGCTCTCCTGGACTCCTCTCCACCTGGCCTCTCAGGGGATCCTGCCCATGAGTTCCCCGAGTGAGTTGAAGTCTGCTTTTCTGAAGTCCAGGGCCCTTACTTTGCTGCTGTCCATCTTTTCTTTCCTCAGGATCCTGAACTCTATCCTCTCGTGGTCACTGCTGTCCGTTGCCATCCACTACTACATTCCCCATCAATTCTTCCCTGTTTCTGAGCAGTGGCTCAAGAAGAGCCTGGCATCTAGTTGGCTCTTGCACCAGGAGTTGTCCCCAATACTCTCCAAAATCTTCCTGGATTGCTTGTGCACCATTGTATTGCTCTCCCATCAGATGTCATGGTGATTAATGTCCCCCATGAGAACCAGGGCCTGTGATCAGGAAACTTCCACCAGTTATTTGAAGAAAGCCTCATCTACCACTTCCTCTTGGTCTGGTGGTCTATAGTGGACCCCCACCACAACAGCACCCTTGTTACTCTCCCCTCTGACCTTTACCCAGAGAATCCCAGCAGACTTATCTCTTTTTCCCTGCCTGTCCTTCCTGAATAGTTTATACCCACCCATGGCAGTGCTTCAGTTATGCAAGCTATTGCACCAAGTCTTTGTTATTCCAATCATGTCATAGTGCCGTGGCTGTGCAAGGACTTCACTTAACTCAAGACTTTTGTCTCCATCCCCTGGCAAACCTAGTTTAAATCCCTGAGGTTTTTTTTCGGGTCTCCCAAAATTGATGGAGTAATGACCTGATAACTGGAGTCTCAAACTATCTGCTCCTCCCTGGCTCATGAAGCCATACAAAGAGTAACTAGAGGCAAGGCAGGAAGCTTCAACTACCGCCTCAGTAGCTGCCACACAAGTGTGGAGCATGGTTTGGGCAACTCAAGGAACTCTGAAAAACACTGGGAGGTTGCTTCAATGTCAGCAAGTGCTATGTACCAAGTTTTGTCAGCTCTACCTGCATCCTGTATCATACCAGTAAGGCCAAGAGGGAAATCTTTGTCGTACCTGGTTACATTGCCTCAAGGCACCCTGTGCTTGAGCACAATCACTAGCAAGTTATCAGAGAAGCCCTCGCAGCTTACCTCTTGTAGCTATGGGAAGCAGAGTGGGAAGAGGCCATAGGAGAGTACGGAACAAGGAAGTCCCAGAACTCAGGGTTTTTTATTATTTTTATTGTTAATTAGAAGCAAGCATTTTAAGCCATTAAATGAACGTTCCTGTACTTCCCTAAAGTATTTAATGATGAGGAGGAGGGGGAGGCAGGTGAATAGGGATCAAGACATCTACACACATGGCTTTTCCTTGTAAATATAACCACATTGTCTCCAAACAGGCAACTGCCTCAATATTCATACACCCTAACTTAAGCACAATGCTAAATGGGGCGGAAACCAGGGCAGAACTCTAGCAGTTTATAATGCAACCCCAAGTCAGCCAAGGCCATGGGTGTGCAAATTCCTTGCGAACTGAGATTAAAAACACCCCACTTCAATAATTAGGGGGAAAAACACTGCCACATAACTGGGGAAAACAGAATAAAAATAAAAGTTTAAAACATCCTACCTTCTGACACTTCACTCTTACACTTGGCTAGTGCTTATTTCTTACTCTCCAGCTGGTACAAGTGTGTAGGCACTCCCTGGGTGTTGCTCTGGGGTTCCCACCTTTAGAGGCTTTTCATTGTCTGTAACCTCTGTTTTCTCCTCCCTTCTACATTTTCACTTGCCATATTTTGATTTAAAGTCAGTAGGGGAGGCTATCCAGAAGGTAAGGCACAGTTTAAAGGAACAGGCCCTTGTCTGGTCTGGAGCTCCCCATCCCCATCCCACTTCTAGTTTAGCGGAGCCTTCTAGCTCAGGACCCACTGTTCATGGTTCATGAACTCCTGGCTCAGCTTTGGGTCATGCTTCATGACCCCAGGTTCCAAAACTCATTATTTCTACCATGTTGTACACTTGTGGTCCTAGACCATACCTAATCCAAGCTGAGCTTTGAATTTGGATTGTCCCCAGTCACCCCTTTCAGTGGCCTCTGCCTCCCCTTCAGCCACAATCAAGTCCTCCAGGAAACAAGATGAGCCCCCAAAATGCCAATCCCTGTCCCCAGGCACAGCAATGTCCCACAAGGGTTCAGCTCACCCCTCTGTGGCAAGTTTCAGGTATTAAAAAAACAAAACAAAAATGCACGGGGTACTTAGCTTGCTTCCTGTTCAGGTCTGCAGATTTTCTTTGCTCAGACTTCTTTCCAAGTCCCCTTTGCCATAATCTGTGCTTCTGTCCTTGTGCCTCCTGGGGCAGAGGGGGACTGGAACATTCTGTCTCCATTAACTCTTTCAGCCAGACTGCCCCTCTTCGATCTAAGGCTTGGACTAATGTAGCAGGATCTGAGTCACCTGACCTTTCACTTCCACTTTTTGAGTCATCAGGCTCTATCAGCACCAGGACTTGGTGGCCATCTTGTTTCACATCTTCAGTTTGCATCCAAACTGACACCTCATCAACTCAGACCCTGTGATAAAGGCAAAGTGAAGGAGCATGTGTGTGTAGAGGGAGAGATATGGGAACAGGGGGAACTGAGAAAGGGGGAGGAGGGAGTGCCAACCCAGGGAAATAAATGGGAAGGGCCACACCCAGGCCAGCCAGGGTGAGAGTGGAGAATAAAGGCAACAAGAACAGGGAGATAACGGGGGTGGGGGCAAAGGAGCAGTAAGAGCAGATCCTAAACCACTCAGTCTCCCTAGTAACAGGGTAGGGGCCCCATTACACAGTGGTGGGCAAGAATCATCACTGTCTCTGCAGCAAAATTCCCCTGATCCCTGGATGCGCAGATTGCAGCAAGGAGGACTTGGAAAGAAGTCTGAGCAAAGAGGGGCTGTGGTTCTGTACAGGAAGCAAGCTAAGTACCCCATGCATTTTTCTGTTTTGTTTTGTTTATACTTGGAGCTTGCCATACAGGGGTGAGGGCCTCTGTCTCCACTCTGAGGCTTCACACCTGTAAGTTTCAGTGGACTCCATCAGGCCACATGCTGGCAGGCACTCACATAGGCATGCACACTATAAGCAAGCAAGCCCCGGGATGTCTCATCCACTTGCTTCCCAACTTTGGAATCTCCCTTGCTACTCACTTGCCGCACCTTGATGTTTCAAAAGTTTGAGAAAAGAAAAGATAGGTGAAGTGTTAGCCACAATCAGTGGTATGACATGGGAACAATGCTTTTCTTCACAGGGCTCCTCCTCCCCTACACCCTGCACTAGATGGATCTTGGTTATGGTCTTAACCTTTTCATCTGTTCACCAAAGCTCTGGACTCATCTTTTTGGGGGTCCTATCATTGGGTGCCCTTGTCTCTCCCTAAGTTTAAGTTTCCCTTTGTTTGTTGCCTGTAATGGGCATCCCTCCCTGGGAGTCTTTAAATGACCAACCATCAAGTACCATCTTAACTCAATCAGCTCTCACCTTCACCCCTGGTATTCTTTCTAGTGCTCATTGATTCTTCCACTTATCAACTATCTGTGCATTTCATTACTGCATAGTCCATGCCCCCCACCCAAGGCCTTAATTCAGTTAATAATCCCAACAATCAACAGTTTTATCACCTGCCAATTCACCTGTCTTCTCAGTAAGCCTTTACTCATTCTTGCCAGTCCCCCTGTTTACTCACTGATATCAGTCACTCCCTCTGACTACATCCCTTCCTTAGGCCCCATCTTCACCCTAGTTTGGACTGACCCTGGCTCTAGCTCTGGCTCCAGCTCCATGTTCTGGCTCTGGCCACAACTCTGGTTCCAGTTTTTGCTCTGGCTCAGCATTCCAGCATTGGCTCTGGCTCTGGCTCTGGCTCCAGCTCCAAGTTCTGGCACTGGCTCCAGCTTCAGGTTCTGACAGTAGCCCTGGGTGCTGGTGCCACCTGGATCTGGGGTCTGGCTCTGGCTGTGGCTCTGCTCTGCTCTGGATTCTGGTTCTGTCTCCAGATCCAGTGTTCCAGGTCCACATTCTGGCTCTCGCTCCAGCTTCTGTTCCAGCTTCTGCATCTCCATGCAGTTTTCACAATCCCAGCTTGTCTCATGCCTTCCCCTCTTCAGGGAAGCTGGAAATGTGTCGGTAGCCCCTTTGAGCTTCCAGTGGAACTCTCAGAAGCTAATGGGAGCTCACTCCAGCCACTTATGGTGGTGCACTGCCCAATCTGACCACTTCAGGCTCATCTCATCTCCAGGTGACTGGCTGAGTATCTTCAAAGCCTGTGCCATGACCCTTAGGCCACACAGTAGGTCCCTGGGCAAGCTTTGGTCTAGCTGGCAAGCACAGACTGTAACAGGGCCTGGAACTGATGCCCTGTTACACCTACACACATGTATGCTCCAGCTTCTCTGCTTATATCTCTTCTCACAGCCTATTAGCTTATGCCCATTGTTCCTTGCCCTCCCTTGAGGTGCCTTCCTGAAGAGTTGCTCCCCTAGATCTTGGTGTTCACCCCTGACGTACTTGTAGGTAGCTATCAAGTCACCTCTCAGCCTTCTCTTACTCAGATTGAACAGGCCCGGTTCCCAGAGTCTCTCCTCATAGGGTCTATCCTCCATGTCCTTGACCATACAGGTGGCCTTTCTTTGTATCCCCTCAAGCTTATCCATGTCCTTCTTGAAGTGCAGTACCTAGAAATGGACACACTACTCCAGCTGAGGCCTCACCAGTGCCAAATAGAGAGGGAGGAGCACCTCCCAGGATCTCTTGGCCACACATCGGCTGATGCATGCCAGAGTTCAGTTTGCCTTTCTGGCAACCTCATCACACTGTTGGCTCATATTCATCTTCCAGTCGATCATGACCCCCAGGTCTCATTCAGATGCTGTGCCAGCCAGTGGACCACCACCCATCGTGTAGTTGTGGTGAGGGTTTTTCCTACCCAGAGAAAGGACTTTGCACTTACCCCTGTTAAACCTCATCTGATTCCATTCTGCCTCTGAATCCAGTCTGTCAAGGTCATCCTGGATCTTGACCCTATCCTTATAATGGGCCTGCATTTCCCCACAGCTTGGTATCATCTGCAAACTTAATCACCGAGCTTTCCATCCCCTCACTGAAGTAATTAGTGAATATATTAAAAAGCATGGATCCAAGCACCGATCCCTGGGGGACACCACTGGAGACGGCCATTCAGGATGAGGTCATCCTATCGATTACCATCCTCTGGGAGTGACCTCTAAGCCAACTGTCCACCCACCTCACTGTAGACTGATCCAGCCCAGTACCCTCCAGTTTGTTTGAGAGAATCGCATGGGAAACAGAGTCAAAGGCTTTACTGAAGTCTAAGTAAATCACGTCAACCTCGCATCCCTCATCCAGATGGCTAGTTACCTGGCTGTAGAAGGACACAAGGTTTGTCAGGCATGACCTACTATGGGCTCCCCCTGAGTAGTCATTAGGGATCCCACAGTGGATCCTGATTTTTCCTTGCTCCCTGTGTATCTGTAGAAGGACTTTTTGTTGTCTTGTATTCCAGTTGCCAGATTGATCTACATGCCTGCCTTAGCTTTCTGTGTCTTGTATTTGCAGGCCCTGGTGACAGAGGTGTATTCCTCTCTGGTTGCTAGGCCATTCTTCCATTGCTTATATGCTTCTTTTTTCTTTTTCAATAGCTCCCTAATATCCCTGTTGAGCCGAGTAGGTCTGTTGGCTTCTTTCCTGCTATTTGCCCACATGGGGATGGCCTGTTTTTGAACCGTGAGAATTGTCTCAAGAAAACACCACTGTTCTTGCACTCCCAGATCGTCCAATTGCTGGTTGCAGAGGGCCTCTCCAACTAGCCTCTTGAGTTTGCCAAAATTTGCCTTCTTGAAATCTAGGACTTCTGTCCTGCTGACTGATTTCCCATTTCTACAGTGGATGGTGAACCTAATCAAGTCATGATCACTGTCTCCCAGAGTACCACCAATCCTTAGGTCACCTGTGATGTCCACCCCTTTGGCTAGCACTAAATCCAGAGTGGCCTTACTCCTGGTAGGCCTTTCCACAACCTGTGTCAGAAACAGGTCATCTATTGTTACCAAGAAGTTTGTTGACTGGCTGGAGGTGGCCGAGTGATCCTCTCAACAAGTGTCAGGGTAGCTGATATCACCCATGACAATCATGTCTCTAATGCTAGCTGTCTCAGTCAGTTCTCTGGAGAATACCTGATCACTCTCTTCTTGGGAAGGAGGTCTGTAGTAGACTCCCACCATCAGGTCTCCTTCTCCTGATTTCCCTTGTATCCTGGGGAGTCAGACAGTCTCAAGGGACCCTTCCCTAATGTCAAACGTGACCTGCAAACCCTCTGCATACCAGCCATTAAGTCTTTCCCCACCAGAACAAAGACCGTCCAAACCCCACCCCCATTTTCAACATATAACATCAGAACAAACAATACAACCACATAATCATCACAGTCATGCATAGGGGTGTGGCCAGAGATCATCTGCTTTGGGTGTCTGACTGCCCTCTCCCCCAATGCCACTTATGGGCCCTGGTGCTCACTCACTGGATGCTTGAGGGAGACAGTGGGTCCTTTTGTTTAGAGTGCTGTGGAATCCTGGCCTCGCATGCAAGCAATGAGTTGTGGAAAGATTCTCCCTCCAGTTCACTCAAGAGGCTCCAACTCTTCCCTGTTTGGTATCTTGGTCAGAATCTTGGCAGAAGAGGAGATTTGCTGCAAGCCCCAACTCCTTGACTTCTCAGTGACTGTTAGGGACCTGGGACTGTAGGCTGACCACAGATGGGAAAGTGCAATTCACCGTGCAAATGACAGAGAGCTGTGGGTGCACATAATTGTTCTGTGAGGTCAGGTACTGCCTGCCACTAAGCCTCTGACTGTGACTGAGGTCCAGTCTCATGGTCCTGGGAATGCCAAGATCCTGAAATGAAATACTATTCATAGGAGCTCAGGGATTGCTTAGTTGGTAGTGTGCACCCAGGCAGTGTGCCCTGGGGTGTAGCAGGACTGCTGCCCAGACCTTCTGTTCCTGAGGAGGCTGCTGTGGGGAAGGACTGACTCAGGGAGGAAAAAGACAACTGTGAGGTCTGCTCCTACCTCCAAACAGTGGAGCAGAAATCCTGCTGCTTCTACGCTCCCCTGCTCTAAAGAGAGAATGAAGACACCTGTTCCTGGTATCTGACCTAAGTGCTGCTGCTATGGGTACTCCTGTCTCTGCTCCTGCCCCAAGTGACATGGTTGTAGGTGACCGAGCCCCTGTCCTGAGTAGTGCTGCTGCCCATACCCCTAGCCCATCATCTGGAAGGTTGAGAGCAGGTGGGGTAGCTCTCAACCTGGTGCATCTGTGTGGAGGGTGCTATCCACGAAACCCATGCTCTATTGCTTGTCCTGGAGCATGGCTTGGTGCATATTCCAGTCCAGGGGGAAATGGGTGATGGAGGGTGCAGGGGACTATGCCAAACCTAGGGGACTATGCCAAACCTTGGGTTGTGTATGGGTGGTCTGTGCCAGGTGGTGGGTTGCCCAAAAGATATAGGGCTAGAGCATATGATGGTGGTACAAAATGTATATTGCCCTCAGTGTTTTCTGTCTACCTGCTGAGGACTGCTAAGGCAGCCTGCTGAAGCCCCCTCACCTACCTGAGGCTCTCCACCAGCATCTTGAAAGTACTGCTCACCATATCAAAAGGTGCACATGGAGATGTCCACTGCCATCATGGTTGCTTTCACAGTCTTCTTGGTTTGCAGCATGCACCCAGCCTGGGCAATTCCCTTCCTCAAGACATCTGCACAATCATCCTGGTGGAACTCTATCAGGGCCCTCCACTCAGAGGAGGTAAACAATGACACAAGCATCTGTTTCTTGCTTTGCCTCCTCCATTTCCTCTGATGGCTCATTTGATGCACAACAGTCTTGTGCCCTGGCCTTGAAATTTCGTGACCCATGAATAGGGGTCTCCTGAACTTGACATAGAGGCCAGCTGATTTCACAGGCAGATCCCAGGGCCAGCTGCCACTTTTATGGACTGAGTGCAGCAGCCCCCCCTTCCCCCCCACGCCTCTGATTGGCCGAGGGGTCCCGATAGTCCCACTCCTCACTGGAGATTGCCAGATGGTCCCAAATCGTAACTTAGATTCTAACATGTCAATTTATGGCTTCCATGGGCTTAATCCCCTGATTGAGCCTGCAGAAAACATTAACCACCACTTAGATTATCCACAGTGGGGAACTGCATGCTCTAGATGTCACTTACTAAGGACAGAATGTACACATAGCGGATGACATGAACAACATTGGGCAGCGTTCCTTGGAGCACAATGGAGAAAGCCTTACATATGTACATGGTACTCAGACAGGAACACTGAAATGTAGTTAAAGCCTATGCCATAGGTGACAATTACCTTCATGATGGCCTGAGACACAATAGAAAAATTGGCAGATGTAAAGTGAACCAGCTCAATTTAAAACACTAGTCTCTGGTCTGTCCATCTCTGTGGTACAAATAAAATGTGAAGCATGCAGTTATCTTGAGGGTTGGTGGCTTCATTAGCCATAATGGAGAAGTAGTCATGCTCTGCTAAGGCAGTCTTTTGTGGACCTTGCCTGTGGAGCAATCTGCAGGGAGATAGTCTTGGCAAAGCTTGTTGGTTTTGGTTTAGGTATCTCCTTAACTTGGGCTGATCAAGTTTCTCCAGTGAGAAGTTTGCCACGAAAGCCTCCATGAGGGAAAATGCTGCCTCTTGCCTTGCCAAACAGCTTTCTGTGGTCCTTTTAAAGAGGGAGGACATGGTCGCTTCTTTCTTGCTCTGACTTTTAGACTTTGCATCAGCCTTCTACTTCATGTGTGCCTTGGACTCTAAAGTGTTGATCTACGCTGGTTTTCCTCAACACATCCAAAGTTACACTGCAGGAGGTACAGAAGAGTCTGCCTTCATCTGCATGCAAGGTCCCTGCAGGATACAGTCTCACATGGTCCAGTGCTGAAACATACTTGGCTGTCTTGGAGGATTTCTTAGTATTCATGATCTCTGCTCCTCCTCAGGCTTCAGCATGCAGCAGAATGTCTGTGCGCACTTTAAAAGCCAGTGCCAAAACCTTCCCAGTTCCCTGACTGGCCCTGGACTGGTACTTGGACAGAGCCTAAGGCATTGGCTCAGCCTCTGATTTTCTCCCTCTCTCCAACTCTTCCCACCCCCACTCCCCCTCCCCCTGTGCCCAGTCTTAGGTATGATGGCTGATGATGGAGCAAGGCAACAAAGACCCTTTATAAATCAATCCATCAAACTTTTCTATAAAATGGATCAAACAGCAACAAGTGTTGCTCCACAGCTTAGTCAGCCTTCTGATCCTTACACTAAGAGGAACTCAGAAGGGTAATTTCACAATCTGTTCTGTTCCCCCCTATGGTCTGGGGATACCATCCCTTTTCCCTTTTGGTTCCTCAGGTCTGCCCTCTGGAGTAGTGTGCGGGGCGGAGGGGGATAATATTTCCTGGGAACAGTCAATAACCAACACTTATCAATGTTCATACCATCGTGTCTCACTTGGAGGTATAGGACCCTAGGTACTGCAGGAACATCCAGATTGTCAGATGGGAATTCCTAGAATTTGTGCAGGACAAGGACTTTCTCCTGTATGTGCTCCTGTTGATGGTATCCCTGTACTGGAGAAAGGAGCTGTTTAAGTGGGAGAGGCAGCCCCTCCTTTGCTCTTTTCCTTCTAGAGGATAGGGCCCTGCTGGACAATTTTGAACTACAGAAAGGGAGAGCAAAATATGATGGGTTCATTGACTATGCATCTCTTTGAATGTGAGGATCACACTTCAAAGCTATATGACAATGCAGTACCAGTTCCTTACTTCACATGAATTACAAACAATCAAAACAACTGTTGGCCTGGCTGTTGTCTAGGGACTGGTTGATTTGACTGTCCTCCACCCTGGGCACAGAGCCTGCCCTGTAAACTGAATGCTTTGTAACCAACCTTGTAGAGCCAGTGACTACCACAACCAGCCTTTCCTCCTGGGTAACTCCAAGTGGGCAGAAAAACGTTCTGGAACCATCCTTTGCTTAGATCAGATATTCCCTTTACACCCCTTTCCCCTGCAGCTGAGAACTGTGGCTATGATAAGAGAATGAGAGAGGATGGAGGATACACAGCTGAAAAGAGATTGAAAACCTAGGGAGATTGTAAACTGAAAGTTTTCACAGCCACTATCCCAACTTCTTGCCAGTCCTGGACATCTCATGGAGATTGGGCACTGGGACTTTAATCTTCTCTGTGGATCCAGAAGGGGATTTTGTATTTTGGCCACCCCATCCTGTTACATCCAAGCAACTGGCCACCAGAGATGCGGAACAATTACAGGTGACTGGTGGATAGAGCCAGTCTCCTGTAATCTCAAGGGTGTGATTGGATATCTTGGACTTCGTTTCTCGTTATATTATCATTGTCCCCATCTCTTGGGACTGTTTCTCTGCTGCTGTCAATAGTGAAAAGTGTTTTGGGGTAAAGGTGGGTCTCCAGCAGGGGAGGATTCCTGCACTGTTAGTGAGTCACTGCCTGAATCACTGCCCCCAGTTCTCCCTCTTTTTCCACCAACCTGTCTCCCACTTTCCCCATATGTGCTAATATGCTGAAATAAAAACCTTTTATATTATATTTGCTAACTCACCATTTGTGGTCCTATTAGGGCTTTCTGAGAGTTTCCCTAGCAGGTCTGTGAGAGGGAATTTTTTTTTCAAAGGAGCCAGTCTTTCTAGAAGGGAGAGAGAAGGATATGTGTGTGTTTCATCACCAAGGAATTCCTGGTGGGTGTAGGGGTCATGAGGTAGGCCACAAAGTGAATCTGCACTTGCAGAACTGGGTGGGGAAGAGGCTTCCCAGCCTGCACCAGCAGGGAGCTCCCAGCAGTGGCTCTGGGACCATGGGGCTGCTGCTGGGAGACCCTTATCTCCTAGCAGCAGCTCTGGGACTGCAGGGGTGCTGCCGGGAGACCCTTATCTTCCAGCATTGACTGCACAACTGTGGGCCACTGCTGGGGGGTGCTTATCTCCCAGCAGCAGCCCCACAGTCATGAAACTGCTGCTGGGAGATAAGGGTTTCCCAGCAGTAGCCCCATGATCTTGAAGCTGCTGCTGGGAGATAAGCATCTCCCAGCCCCCTCACGCCCTGATTGTGACTGTGGAGCAGAGGGCTTAGAGCTCTCTGATGCCAAGGCAGAGGGACATAGTCTCTACCTGGGCTCCTGTGGCAGCTCCCAGGGCAGGGAGTTATGTCCTGCCTCCTGGTGGATGGCTGACCAGGAACAGATTTTGCTCCCAGTCAGGTGTCTACACAAGTGCCACAGCGCCATTACTAATCTTCAGTAAATTTGCTACTTGTATTTGCAGGTAGCAAATTTACTCAGGATTAGGGAGGTTTACTGCATAGTAAGCATGTGCATGTGTAGACATGCGCTATGGTAATGAGAAGTTAAGCATCTCTTGTAAATGTGTTCACTGATGTTTTTGTCAGTGAATGTTGAGTCATATAAATGGTACATGTATCAGGGAGGAAAAAGTGGCCATGCGGTAATGGCATAAAATGGGACTTCAGATCTGGGTTCAATTCCTGGCCATCACACAAGGCTTTCTTCCTGACCTTGTAACTTGCACATAGTGGTATTTTCAAAAGCAATATGCAATTCCCATTGATTTCATTGGGAGTAAATTAATTATTTCTTGTGGGAGAACATATAACTAAGATATGTCATAGGTGAGTGCTGCATATTGTCATATATCCAGTACAGCACAATGAAGAAAGGTGACAGCAGTTGCACTATTGAAGTTATACAGGTATAAGGCTGTCTCATGAATCTGGATGACTAAAGTTACAGAGAAGAATTAAGCAGTATAAGGGTGATGTTGTAGCTGTGATGGGCCAGAAATTTTGTGAGAGCCAAGGGTTTCTTAGGGTGATATCTTTTATTGGACTATGTAGTTGGGATAAAGTTAGACAAGCTTTTGAATGCAGAACACTCTTTATCAGGCCAGAGAAGAATCAAGGCTTTTTTGGTGTCCTTAACTGCATTTCTAGATCTTTCAATCTACACAAAAGAGCTTTAGGTTTTTTTAACTGATATTTTCCTACTTTTGCAATGTTCATTTAAAAACTTCAAAGTAATTTTATTTTTTTCCTATGACATTAGTAATACATATTTGCAGTCTTAACATTATTTTAATATAGAGTTTTGGGGGTTTTATAAAAAAAAATTGGTAGGGGAATATCACTTTCAGGCTGGACCATCTGGAGATAAGGTCTCCCTGTTAGTAAATCTCTCCAGAGTAAGATGATTTCACTCAACTCCATTAACAGTTATTTGAGGAGATGTAGCAGAGTACATCAATTAAATCCAAGAAAATAGTATGTGGTCCATTACAGATGTTTCCCACATAGAGATGAGAAATTGCCATTCCATATGACCAAAAGCTTCCTCAGTGCACAAAAAAAATGATGCTGACTTGAGACTTAATCCAGAGTATAATTTTTAAAAGTCCCTTGTCAGATTTGTGCTGGCTTTGCATAAAGGCAGCCTGATCTCTGCAGATCAGTGTCAGGGAGATTCTACAAATCTGGTACTAAGCATTTTGGATACTATTTATATTAAATACACAACTGTATCAAGAAGATTTAAAAAGGAGTTGGAGGTGCATGAAGGTGGCAGGAACCTCCCAACCGCTCAGTTTCCTTTGCTTCAGACTCATGGTCCTGTAAGAACATTACATAACACAAGTAAATACTGGCCTTTGATAATTCTCCCTAACACCATTCCCCCCTCCCTTTCCTTTTCCTTCCCTCTCGTGCATTCTGGAAACCCCCAGAGAAGTAACTCTGTTATTTTCATGTAGTCTGATTGGGTTCAAACCCACTCCTTCTGGACGGTGGATATCATATAATTTATACCTGGTTAAATATTCCCCTTGCCCCCTCCTGTTACAAATATAAACAGCAATATTTGCATATAAAACTGAATTTAAGAAACAAGGGAAATTAATATGTAATTGATAGCAGTAATTTTTGTGGGACCTAAACAGATGCTAAGCAGGTAGGTCTCTGCCATCATTATAGCTGGAGCTCTCCTCAGACGTTCTGGCTGGACAAACTACTGGAAATAATAGCTGATTTTATCTTTCTATTTACCATAGTAAACCAATTCTGTCTAAAAACTCCTTACTGCTGCAAACTATAGGTGAGTGTCTGGGGAGGGTTAGCTTTTTCCCTTGATGTTTTAGGACATGGAAACACAATCCTTTTTCAGACACAGATGTTTGCAATAGAAAACTTTCACTCCACTCTCCTGTTTCCAATCTACTCATGACAGGAAACACAGATTCAAAATGAATTTAAAGAACACAGTCACCATAACTGATGATAATACAGAAGAGCATGTAGGAAACATTTCTTTTTTCTCTAAAAATTAAGGAGAGAAAATGTTGATAAAGAAACCAGTAGGTCTTAGGTGTTGGTGTTGCTGCTCTGTTACCAGTACAATTGCTGTTTTCATGGTATTAAAAGAAAATTATTCTCACCAAACTGAGAACAGAATATTATGTTATCACAAATAGTTTTTATATACAATATACAATACAGAACACCTTTACTGTCAAATACTCACAGCTTTTCAAACCCCTAAGTTTTGCTGCTTCTGAGCAGGGAACAGAGATGGCTAGAACAGTAATTAAGGCTTCCTCTGTTAAGTGCACCAAATTTGAAATGGAAAACGTAAGATTATTTGATCTGTTCCCTAGCCCCTTAGGCTGTTGCAGTCTTTACCATGTAATATATATCTTTACATATTCAAACATATACAGCCAGCCACCTTCTCTGTATACAATATGCTATAGTGTTTAGCTGCTTTTTTAGTTACACATACTATTTTTTTCCATAGGACCCCTGACTCATTCAGTGAAAGGACAGTTATTCCATATTCCATTTTATCCTCTCCATTCATTGAGGGGTCCCAGGACATTGTATAAGCTATTTACCACAAACTCTCCATTGAACATAAAATTACTGGTTTCCTCTTTGTTGTCTCATCATAATAGCTGCATATTTAACAAATATTGGTGAATTTATCTGCACAAAATTTGTTTTCGAATAAGGGGTATTATTATCCCTGTTGTAAAGAACTGTGGCTGAAACAGATTAAGGGTAAAAATGTTAAAATTTTCTCCAGCAACATTCCAATACTACTACAAAAGCCTCTGATAAGTTTGGCTCTGCTAATCTGACAGACACACATCCCAGTTTTCCTGAATATTTAGCGTTCTTATTGCACATTAGATTCAAACTCCAGTCCACAACTGCTCCATAAGACTAGCAAGCAGTTTTGAAGATCTGCTCTTTAGGGCTGTACAAAACAATGCCATTTTGTTTTGACTTCCATTTCGCCATTTTGATAGGACAGTGTTTCATTTCGAGTTCCATTTCATTTTGAAAGCATTGTTCTGTTTCGTTTCACAGTTTTGATGCTGTTTCAATGTTTCGCCTATAGGCTATAATGAGGAAGCATGAAACTGCCTATGACGTTGTCATTTTTTGGCAGATTTGGATGAAAACAGCAGGGATGGAAAGGTTCCCTCTAAGGTGTACGCATGCATGGCCACACACAAGTAAAAGTCTGGTCACACACCAACTTTTTCAGGCCACACACCCACTGGGAATGGAGCTGGGCTGTGGCGTGGGACACTTACTAAAGGTAAGCTCCTCCCTGAGGCAGAGGTGGAGGCGAAGGCTGGCGTGGGCTTCACCAGCCCTGGGGAACTGCTCCACTCCCCAGCATCTACTCGGGAAGTGAGGAGGCCCGTGGCTTCAGGACCGGGGGGTGGAGCATTTCCCAGAGCCGGCAAAGCCTCACTCGGGACAGGTAGCAGCTCCTCCCCGAGGTGAGACAAGACAGCGATAGAGACTGGGGCAGAGGCAGGGGCTGGCACAGGCTCCGCTGGCCCTGGGGAACTGCTCTGCAGGCTCCAGGAAGTGCTCCACTCCCCGGCCCTGATGCCACATGCCTCCTCACTCCCCAAAGTTATGCAGGGGAGTGGAGCAGTTTCCCGGAGCCTGCGCCAGCCTCCAGGCTCCAGCCCCCCAGGCCCCAGCACCCCAGGTCTCCAGCCCCCCAGGTCTCCAGCCCCTGCTGCCTGCCCCAGGTGAAGAGTGAGGAGCTTACCTTCAGTAAGTGTCCCACGCTACATTGAAAGGGGGAGGCGGGACCAAAGCAGCGCACTCATGGACTGAAGCAGCACGCTTATGGACTGCTACTCCTTAGAGTGAACACTGAGAGATGGTAGTCCATTTTGAGGGCATGAAGCCTGCCAAGTTTCAAGGAGATAGGTGCAGGGGTTTCTGGGAAACCACCTCAAGCTGCTGACAAGCAAATCTTGTAACGTGTGACACTGTGTGTGTGTATTAAGGCGCACCCTCACTGGCACTGGGGCCTCTACACAATACCTCAGTCTTGGGCTCCAATGAGGTCCCAATGATGTAGTGTGCCTCAATGAGGATTCTTCCTCCCCTACAGCCTCAGTCCAGTCTACCACTTTAAATAAGGTCTACCACTTTAAATAACAACAGGTAATAATAACTTAGTGAGCAGCACAGTAGCACCAGCAGAATCTCAGGCAGTCTAACTGTGACAGAGCCTTTCTTTCTTTTCTTGCAAGAGCTTCTTCTCTACCAGCTGCCAGAGAACTCTCCCTTCCAGCCCCAGCCCTAGGGCTTAAATGAGCCCAGGGCCCTGCGTCCTTCCAGTCAGGTGCTAGCAGTGTTGGTCTAAGGACATGGCACTGGCAGACAAGGTTCTTTGCATCAATCTAATCCAGTATATTTTAGCAGACCAACTGAATGGTTACAGAAATATATCTTAGCAAGGTTTTCAGTTGAAAAACCCTTCATCAGGCTAAGGAAGCACCTGCAGTTGGTGTGTGTGTGCTGTTCCTGGATGGAAGGAATAGTAAAGAAGCTAGAGCCTGGCATGCAATGCAGGCAAGAAAGCCAGTCAGTGAAAATGGAAATGGAGGCATCAGGCAGTGAGGGACAGGCTGGGGGTAGAGGGGAAGGAGGATATAGCAGCACAGGTAAAAATGGAGAGGTTCCTGGGGAGTCAGATGTCCAGCAGGTTGTAGTGTGTCTGAATTCCATTGTTTATATTGAGTCCATCAGTTTCTGTATCTACTACATGTGAAAAGTGGTTTGTAAAGTCAAGCACTGAACCTTGCTAACTTCATCACCAGAAGCCAACTTCCTACAGTCCAAAACGCACTGAATGGATCCAGGCCACGCCATGACAAGACATGCAAAACCTGCCCACAACATCTCCAGTGTGGAGATATATTCACAATACAGTACATACCTCCATCAGGGCACCAAGTGCCCTGATGGAAATTATGTGGAGACACCAAACAACTACTGTGCACCAGAATAAGTGCACATCAAAAATCTATCAAAGACAACATCAGAATACCACCTGTCTCCAATCTCTCAGGCCTGATCCTCAAAGGGAAATTACAAACCATTTTTCACAGATAAGTCCATGAGCTGCACTTTATCAGCCTCCTAGGTAATAGGTACAGGAACTGTTGGACTCAATATAGGCATTGGAATTCTGACACACTACAACCTGCCAGACATCTGACTCCCCAGGTACCTCTCCACTTATACCTGCTCTGCTACATTCCCCTTCCCTCCCCACCCCAGCCTGTCCCTCACCCCCTGATGCCTCCATTTCCATTTTCACTGTTTGGCTTTCTTCCCTGAATTGCATGCCAATCTCTGGCTTCTTTACTATTCCTTCCATCCAGGAACAGCACACACACCAACTGCAGGTGTTTCCTTAGCCTGCCAAAGGGATTTTTAACCTGAAAGCTGGCATCCCAGGCAGCTAAGCTGAGCTCACCTGAAGCCTTACAACTCCACTGCAACCAGCAAGCCTTAGGCCTGTCAAAGATGTGACAGGTCTGGGCTTTCCCCAGCCAGGACTGTGTACATGCATGTAGTAGCTGGAGGTTATAGCACCTTCTACCTGCCTTTCACCAGGGGGATCCTCAGTCCTGGCATTTCCTGGGGCTGCCATGCCACAGGCAGTCCCACCAGACATCCTGACCCTGGCAGAGTGCAGTTTTAGTGGTCATGACCAGGACCTGGGGCCTTCTCTTTCCCCATAGCCCCAGCTCATACCTCCACCTGCCCCAGCCCATACCTCCAGCCCATTCATTCTGGCATGGGGGATCATCAGGGAAATGTTCTTCCTCTGCTGGTTAGTGATGCAATGAATGTTCCCTCCAGCTCTGAGATTGGGGCATTAAATGGCTTTAAAAAAACGGAAAAAGGAAATAAATACAGATGGAGTGAGGAGGGTGTCATTCACTCTGTCTACACCTGGAGGTTGGGGAACCCCAGCAGCAGGACATTCACCTTGAGGAACACCAACTGCTCCACCAAACCAGGATCCAAGCATTTGTGGTGGTGTGTCACTACATCCCCAGCAATGCTAAGCACCCTCTCACTCGGAACAGTGGTCAGTAGATAGGATAGATTTCCCCGGACAACCATGACCAGATCTGGCCACATCTGGCTGTGGCTTGCCCAGTAGGCCAAGGGGGCACCCAGCAGCAGTGAGATAGGCAGCCACCAAGGTCTGAGTGCTACCTTCCTGATGGTGAGGTCTGGTGCCTCTGGACCCCTCCATGGAAGCCATGCCCTTGACCCACATTGGTAGTGCCTGTGGTGGAGGAGGAGACTGGCTGGTGGATAATGTGCTAGCATGGGACAGTGGATCTCCCTCTTTCACATCCCCCTCCTCCGCCGTTCTGCCCTCCGGGCCCTCTTCACCAGCACTTCCATCCACTTGTTCAGGCTTTGGCTGCTGCATATGTGACAGCTGAAAATTGTGTCTGTGTCGTGAAGGCACTTGCTGAACGCTCTGTGAGGATTAGACCAGGTGTTTCTTGTTGTTTGTTCATGCATTGTGAGCTGTTTGTTGCCACTAAGAGTTTAATTAAAGTAAAAGATTAGTAAGGCCTTGTATGTAGTGAGGCCTGGTAAGATTCGTGAGGCCTTGAAAGTAGTAAGGCCTTGTATGTAGTGACGCAGTTAAAATTAACCTTATCAGAAAAATGCAAAGGCTTGCATTGCTATTGGTCAGTCATAAGGAAAGTTCATAGTGTAAGACTGAGTGGCTGTGAGTCAACAACATAGCTCAGAAGTTATAAATTGGCTAGCACATCCAGAAATCAGCAGAAGGAAGATGCAGCACTGTGAGAGAAGCTACTAATTTAAAGATTAGCTGCTGACCTGGATTCAGTGGGCCCGTGGATCTTGAGGAGCCTGAGGACTGAATACCAGGCTCCTTCCTGGTACCTAGAGCAGATCGGGGACACCTGACTTCGCTGTGCTTTATAGAAGAGGAATTTGTCATACATCAGTCATCAGAGAGGATTGCCAATAAGTTGCCAACGTGAATTGTTATTGTCTGTCATTGTTGTCTTATTACAGTATGCATAGTTTTGTGTTGGTGTGTAAGTCAATAAAACCTTCGTTAGCTTTTTACTCCCGACCACTCTCTCAATCCCCAACCCTCCTGCTGGCGGCTGGGACATAAATTGGCATCAAAAACAGGATTAAGAGGCTCTGGTCTGGAGACAAAGGTTGGAATGGAGGGAGTTGGGTGGGCTCCATTGGTGGCTTTGCTTAAGGAAGTGACAGGGAAGGAGAATCCTGGGTGGGATAAAAATAGGTTGAGGCCTGCCTTGAGTGACCCAGAAACCATACCCAATCAGTGGCCTAGGTTTGCCGCTGCTGCCTGGGGTAAGCCCAAGAAGGGGTGCCTGTCATGGCTACTGGCCATGTGCCTGTGCTTAGGGGCCAAAGAGAATGCCTAGCTATGGGAAAAGGTTACCCAGTTGAGTAAGGAGTTGGAGGATGTGAGCGATTCCAACAGTGTGGCATGTGAGGCTGCACGAGCTGCCCAGAGTTGCTTGGAGACATTAGAACGGAGGGAAGGAAAGATTATGATTGTGTGTGTGGCTGCTTCCCTCCAGAAGAGGGCGCAGTTGGCGCAGGCCATGGAGCCCCCCTTCAAGAAGGCGCGACAGTACCTCTATGGTGAGTAACTGGAAGTTGAGCTCTGAGAAGATCACGGGGAGGGGATGGATGAGAGGGAGGAGATTGATGATGAGCCTGGTGCTAAACCGCATCTGTATGTCCCCGCCCAGAGGGAGAAGCTCAGCCAAGCATTCCCAGTAGTGGTGACTCGCTCAGGGCCACAAGTGGAGAATCCCCAAACAGAGCTGTGCTCCTTTACCTGTGTGGAGATTTGAGATATACAGGAGCAGCATAAGTCCAAGCCAAGAGAGCCAGTAATAGATTGGCTAGTTCGAATATATAGTGAAGGGGCCTCTGCAAGATCAGTGAGCCTTACCGAGCCAGCCCAACTCATCCTGTGCCCCAAGTTCCAGTTAAATCAGTTTGCAGGAGGCGATGAAAACATTACTTTGTTTTCTGCTGCACTACAGGTGAATGCTGCCAGTTATGGTAATATAGAAGAAAAGCTTAGCCCTGCCCCTCGGGCATGGGCCAATTTAGAGGAGGCTGTCCACTGCTTGTATAAGCGCTAACTGAAATCATTCATGCAGGAGTTTGGACTCACATGCCAGATGCAGAAGATGTGACAGCACTGTTGTGGAGGAGGTTTTGCTGATGAGCACCAAGAGTGCACCTCAGCCCTGTTGGCCTTGGAGCCAGAGGCAGTGAATCACTCGAAAAGAGACGCGATCCGGCGATTAGCGCAGCTTCTGCCCATTTTGCAGAAGCCAGGGCTTGCCAAACCAACAAAAACCGCCAAGGCCATGGTGGTGGCCTCAGTGAAAGACAAACCACTGACCCCTCCGAATTATTGGGAAAAGCTGGAGAAGGCCGGCCCAAGACTCCACAAACAAGAATGTAGAAAGACTTGTTGGCTGCCAGTTTCAATAAAGTGCAAATGGATGAACTGCCCACCAATGTCCTGCAAGGGCTGAGGGCTAAACACTGTAGCGAAAGGACAAGCCCAAAAGTGGAGACTTCTGTGCCACTGGCAGTGTCACCGAAGGGATTCTCTGCCCTAAGGGTGGAACTGTTAACATTTTCCCAGGCACATGTGGGGCTGCCAGCATTTAGTTCCCCTGATCATGTGGCCTAGGAAGTCTGGCTGGCCCAACCACCAAGGAAAGGGGCACCATGGGGGCAGTAGCGGGCTGAAGACCAGTATCTAAAGTTAATATTAGCCCCTTAATTCAGATAACCATACAGATTCAATTAGGTAAAAGTGAAAAGTCAGTGAATATGCTATTAGACACAGGTGCCCAGATTTGCATTTTAGATCCCACTGCACACCTGGAGAACGAGCCACAGAATGCCTGCATCGATAACACAGGCACCCCAGGCATGATGGAACTGCCTGCTTGGCTGCATCTTGGAGCATTTATGTAACTAAAAAGAAAGCACAAGAAATAGTTGACACATGCGTCACCTGCTGAGAGGTCAAGATGCGATTAGAGCCTTTCCTGACTGTCCTGTTGTCATTGTGTAGGGGAAAGGTAGCGTGGCAAACATGGCAATGCAATTTCATAGGCCCCCTCCCTCAAACTTCCCGTAAGCGACAATACATATTTGTAGCCATAGAATTTATCATAGGAATAACGTTCTCCCATGCCTCGGAGAGAGCTACTGCCCAGGACACTTGTGCAACACTGGAAACTCTGCTTGCTGTGTATCCACCGCCCATAGAACTACACAGCAATAATGGCCCTCACTTCCAGAATCATCTTGTGTATGACTGGACCTCGAAACATAGCATGTTATGGACATATCACATCCCATACCATCTGCAGTCTAATGGATTGGTAGAACAAGCCAATGGCATCCTCAAATGCAATTTGTGGTTGGCCGCTAGCCCATCTTCTAAGGACTGGGACTTGCACCTGGATCAAGCTATTAATTGGGCCAATAACTGACCTCACTGGGGAGGTAGCCCTATGCAACAGACCTTTAGATTGGGTGGTCTCTGCGAGCCGGCAGTACAGCAACCTGGGGTGGAGACCTGGGAAAGCTCCAAGCAGGAGATTGAGTGGTAGTGAAGCATCCTCAGGGAGATAAATGGATGGGGATACTATTGGCAAAAGGTATGCATAATACCTGGTGAGTATTTAATTCAGATTCATCTAACAAGAGCCAAGCTCCTTGTTGTCTGGTTCCTACAGATTAGGTCTCTCCACAAATACGGCCATAACCATTCCTAATTGAGCCTGATACTGAAAATGAGTCCTGCTCTATCACCTGTCTAAATTGACTGGCAGCATAAAGTGGTGAACTGTTATAACTGTATTCTTCTTACTAATGCCTTATTGTGTTTCTTGGGTAAGGCCTGTCTACTATCCTTCTTATTACCCAAATATTAATGAACTTACTTCTGAAGATCTAAAAGAGTGACCTGACCCAGAGGAGCAATCCCCAGAACCGCGTATGTGCTCAGATGACCATCACGCAGTCCAGCCACAGTATCCATATTAGAAGAAACCCGCCATCCTGGAGCAAGTGAAATCCTGGTCTCTGAGTAGAAGAAACAGAATAGGTAAGGCAAGGTGGTAACTGTCAGTGCGCCTGTGGCACCAGTTATCATCTTAGGTTCATTCTCTACCTGAAAGTTAGAATGGCTAACTGTGGGGGGGAGGTAATTGTTGTAGCTATGCTCGTTTATGGGTTTGTTGTTACATACTTCCTGAGGGAAACCCCATTGAACTCAACTCCCCTGAGGCTGTGCCCCCATTAGTGCATTCTGCATCTGTTCAGCCTCTCGAGCCATTCTGTTTATAAGAAAATCTACCCCCTCCCATTCCTTTGGCTGACAACACTCTCCAGCAATGGTGGGAAGCCCACCAGGTGGGAGGGTGTGCTACAGGTTGGAACAAAGTCATTACATGGTTTATAAATCATACCTACACATAGGCATGGTGGAATGGTACCCACTTTAAAACAACTAGAAGGAGGCTGTATCTGCAAGTCTCCAGCACTTATCTCCATCCTTTTATACCAGTGGGATTCCTAAAGCAAACTAGTGCTATGATTCTGCCAGGGCAACGCTGTTTCACCAACCCGGTACCATATCGTCCCCATGAGTGACAGTGAGAACTCTTCCGCTCTTTGGGAGGTGAAGCATGGTTACAAGCTCCCAAAGAGGGAAGGATAAACGTAAGCTGTGAGAGAACAGGGTGTTCACTATTGTCTCTGGCTGTTCCCCCCCGGGAGGCCCTGACACTGCTTGTGTATAACTCCATACCCTGGTGGCGGTCACAGGTTAAAATCCCAACCCTCCTAAATGCTTCATTGTTCACTGCCCAGGTATTGTTCAAACTGGAACAATGGTATGTCCAAGCTACCTTTCCAAACTGTTCAGCAGGAGCCCGCGTAGCTAAAGGGTTACTTAGGTGGGAATGGCTGACCATTCTCCATTCCACAAATACAATTAGGCCCCACCATTGAAGAGATGCTCCAGGTTATCTTTGGGATGGACTTAACTCAGCTATGAATGTATGTAACTTAGATAAGTCCCAGAAAAATACTGAAGGAGTAGCCAATCTCCAACAGGCAGTAAGGGTGCTCACTAGGGGAGGCATGCTCAAGGGAAGAACTTTGGAGCACAGTGATGAATTGTTAACTGATGTAAGATTGGAGACAGCCTGTCTTACCCAGGCCATAATGGACACTGCTTTTAGAGCAGACAAAAATCAAACCTGGAATATTGCTTGTGTGCAAGATCAGTTATCATTAAACATGCATTTTTCCCAAGTAATAAACAAAGTTAAAAATAGGGAATGGCCCCCTGGCTTAGAGCATCATGGAATGCCTGCAACATTTAAAGAAAGGTACCCCTATCAAAGTATCTAGATTACCACTTGGAAAGGCTGTAATAAAGGAAAGTGTTCATTCCTAGTGCAGGGGGTAAAAAAATGGAAGCTGGGCCACTGCTTATTTGCTTAGCACAGGGCTATGAGGAGGATGCCTTTGGGACTGGAATCTGCATTGCCCCATATGGGAGATAGTTACCCTAGATCGCCCTCGGTATGTGGCACAATCCTCCTTAATTCAAATCGGTAGCACCTTAATTGGATTAGGGACCCCATGGAGAGAATAGCCTCTCAGCCCACCCAACATGACCTGCGTACATGAACTACCTAATGTTTCCTATGTAACGATAGGACAACGTGTTTGTTCGGAGGGACCAGGTTACTTATTGTATAAAAATGGTACCACCTAGGCCTTGTGAAATTCATGTTGCTTAGGAGCTAAGAGTAGAGCTGTTGCTCTGCTACAATTAAGTAACCATACTATTGCCCTAAAATGTCCAGAAATTTCTTCTGAGACTATAACTCTCAACTTTACGATACCCACTTCACAGGTATCAGATGTAGGTATGCCATGGTTAAAAAACTAGAATGAAGTAAAAGATAAACTATGAAGCCTTGAGGCAAAAACTTGGCAAGGAACTCAGCTGGCCCTCCTTGCTTGGGAGGGTGGGCGGATCATCAGTTCAGCTGTCAACGTGCACAAACCATGTAAATAGTACGATGTGATTTGCACTGTTTGCATGTCACCAGGTATCACCTCAACTACATGGCTGACGATCTTAAGCATCGTAGTGCTCTGTATTACCCCACTGGCAACAGCTAAATGGTATTTTAACAGTTGTTGACATAAATCTGTTCATTCACAGGTCCATGTTATGCAAGTTAAATGTAAAGATCCCTCCCCATTCCCTGATGTAGCACATGTAGCTTTAGCATCTCAACTGTAGCTGTTACAGTGCTTCAGCAAGCAAGGGGTGGAGTGTGACAGCAGAAAATTGTGTCTGTGTGGGGAAGGTGCTTGCGAAATGCTCTGTGAGGATTAGACCAGGTGTTTCTTGTTGTTTGTTCATGCATTGTGGGCTGCATGTTGCTGCTAAGAGTTTAATTAAAGTAAAAGATTAGTAAGGCCTTGTATGTAGTGAGGCCTGGTAAGATTCGTGAGGCCTTGTAAGATTAGTGAGGCCTTGTATGTAGTGACACAGTTAAAATTAACCTCATCAGAAAAATGCTAAGGCTTGTACTGCTATTGGTCAGTCATAAAGTTCGTAGTGTAAGAGTGTGAGTGGCTGTAAGTCAACAGCATAGCTCAGAAGTTATAAATTGGCTAGCACATCCAGAAATCAGCAGAAGGAAGACACAGCACTGTAAGAGAAGCTACTAATTTAAAGATTAGCTGCTGACCTGGATTCAGTGGGCCCGTGAATCTCGAGAAGCCCAAAGACTGAATACCAGGGTCCTTCCCGCTACCCCATGGACAGCACAGATCGGGGATGCCTGACTTTGCTGAGCTTTATAGAAGAGGAACTTGTCATACATCAGGCGTCAGAGAGGACTGCCGATAAGTTGTTGAAGTGAATTGTTATTGTCTGTCATTGTTGTCTTGTTATACTAGGTGTAGTTGTGTGTTTGTTAAGTCAATAAAACCTTACTTATCTTTTTACTCCCAACCACTCTCTCAATCCCGAACCTTCCTGCTGGTGGCTGGGACAACATATGCTGCTGTTCACCTTCAGGTTACACATGGTGGCCAGCATGTGGACCATACTGAACTTCAAGGAATCAAGCTGTTTCCTGATGCCCTCCTTTAGCCACCTCACCATTGCCTGCACATCTGGTGACAGCGACTTGCCCCAGCCAGGAACATCCATTTGGCTCTGAAGTTCCCTTACTACAGGGATCACCTGGCTAAGGAAGGCATCACTAGCACTGAGGGCCTCAGAGGCCTCAAGGAAGGGCTTGAGGACCACCAAGATCTGGGAGATGGTATCTCACTCAGCTCTGTTAAGGGAGCCGCTGATCCCAATCTCCCTGAGCAAGGCCTTCTGTTGCTCCACCAGCCTCTTGAGCATCAGGTATGTGGAGTTCCACCAAATCTCCACATTCTGCATTATTCTGTGCTGTGGGATGTTCAGCTCTGCTTGTTTGTCCCTCAGCATCTTGCCCCCTTGATGGTCTGGTGGAAGCAGCCTGCCATGTTCCTGCATTTGGAAATGAGATTGCTGGTGGTGATTGCACCATCACCAGCAACCCTGTCCCCCTCCAAAGCATTCTTGACTATGAGGTGGAACTTGCGTGCCACACGGTGGATGTCAACAAAGTTGGCATCATGGACCACCTTGACCACCTTGATCTTTTCCCCAAGGATGCACCATGTGGGATTTGTTGGGAGTTACCTGCCACAGGTAGTCCCCCCACATTAGCCAGCCTTGGTAGGGTGCACCTAGGCCTGTAGGGCCCCAGGCTCGATTTATTCTTTGGCCGAGATGTTAGACGCTGTATGGTAGCTATGGGGAGGAACTTGTCTCTCTGAGGCCCCCCCTTTTCTTTTTTCTTCCCTTCCTTCACGAGACACTGACCTTCCTCCTCCCGTCCTCTGACAGGCCAGCCCTGCCTGGAAAGGTCGGTACTTAGAGGGGTCATCCTACCTCCCAGTAACAGGGTTAGGTTTCCCTGCCACACAACCCCTCTTCTTCTTTCTTGTCTGGGATGCTCCCGGTTTCCCAGGCCCCTCTTCCTCCTCTTATTGCCTTGAGAAGAAGTCAGCATTTATATTCAGGGTCCCTGGGTGATGTTTTATCTCAAAACAACATGGCTATAAACTAAGGGCCCACCTCATCAGTCTAGCATTGTCTGTTTTCACATTTTGTAGCCAGCATAAGGGCATATGATCAGTG
Organism: Crocodylus porosus; assembly: GCF_001723895.1. Lineage (NCBI taxonomy): Eukaryota > Metazoa > Chordata > Crocodylia > Crocodylidae > Crocodylus > Crocodylus porosus. The sequence goes on along the minus strand of NW_017728943.1, from coordinate 9,511,354 downwards.
ATCAACGTGAACCGATGTCCTAATAGATAGTACCAGAACGTTTCAATAGCCCATTTAATCGCCAGACACTCCTTTTCTATTGTGGCATAATTCCGTTCTGGTGGATGTAATTTCCTACTTATGTAGGCTATAGGTTGCTCTTCTTCTCCTTCTCTCTGTATCAACACCACTCCAATAGCTACTTTTGAGGCATCGGTCTGTACCTGGAACGATTTATTAAAGTCGGGTGTATATAATAGGGGTTGCAAGCACAGTGCATCCTTCACTGCTCGGAAAGCCTCTTCCGCAGCTGGTGTCCTTCTTACCTTGGTAGGAGCCTCCGCCTTTGTCATCTCTGGCCCAGATTGCTGGAGGAAATAACCAGTGTGAGGCTAGGTGAGAGGGCAGAACTGTTCGCAGGCACAACCGAACATCTTCCCGAAGAAAGGGGTGAACAAGAGGTGGACATCACACACTTATGGGAAGATGAGCATTTCCAGCTGGAGCAGAATTGGGAGCCAGATTTTCAGTCGGCATTACAAGAACACTTATACCCAAGTGGTATTGGATAAGGCAAATGTTCAGCATCCCTGACCAGCATCTGACGGGTCCTCTTGCCTACTTGTAGGGTGACCCTCACCCTTTCGATTTTGAGGGGGTCCCCACCCAACACTGCACTTTTACTCCATCGGCTTCTCCCTTTTCTTTTGTTGGTACCGCATCCCCTTGCATCATGGTCTGTAATGAGCCTGAATCCAACATAGCCCATACCTTTTTCCCATTGACTGTCATGTCCACTGTTAGTGTGGAAAGCTCATCTCTTGCCTCAGTGTCGACTTGGGTCCCCTAGCCACACATCCCTTCCCAGATTGTTGGACACGGGTGGGTGGCCCCGTTCGTGTTGGCTAACAGTGTCCTTCGTCCTGTGGCGTGATCCCGTAGGCCTGGTGTTGTTAAATGTAGCCAGTCCTTGACTTGCCGTTGTGCTCTCTTGATGGACCCAAGGGCTCATTTCCTCATATGGGCAAACCAGCTTCTTAGGGTTTGGGTGGCTGTATGAAAGTTTCCTGGCCAATGTGCCATTGTGATAGTTGTGTCTCCTCAGGTTCATCTATTAGTGCCCTGCAACACTGATTAAGGACCAACCGCCCACCTTCTCTCCTGCCATATCTTGTTGTTATTTGTTTGATTGGAAGATATTAATTGAGTGGGAGGCTGCCCATTTTTTTGTCTCAGTGCTTGGGGCACTATCTGCAGCTCCTTTCCTCCCCTTACACCACAGCCCAAGCCTCGCAGATGGTACTGACTTGTTTTAACCTGGGCCCTGTTATGCCTTGGCCCTCTCCTTTACTTCTGGGGCTCCTTACTGCCCCCTCCTGCTCCGGGGCTCCTCACTGCCCCCCTTTCGCTCTGGGGCTCCTCACTGCCCCCCTCTCGCTCTGGGGGTGGGGTCAATGTACCCCCAAAATGCTATGCCCTCTCTGGCGTCAGGGTTCCCACGCTACCATGGAGCTTCTATGAGGCCTCCTCCAACCCCTTATAGCCTCACCCGGTTGTCTGGTCAGAGCAATAAACACAAGAACACAAAGCCCCTGGGCTACAACATAAAAGCTAGACCATCCAGTCAAACAAGATTCAGTCCCTACTAGAGAGAGAGTGTGCCAACCCCAGCAGCAACCAGGGGATGTTCCCACCGTCAGAGTTCTCCCCTTCATCTGCACTAGCTGAGTTCGTCCTCCCTCAGCCATCAGAGAGTAACTGCCCTCCTGGCCTCCTGCCTGGGCTTAAGAAGGGCTAAGCCCTGCCCCTTCCTGTCACTAGGTTTCCCTGGTTGCTCCAGCAGCCAGCACCTGCGCAGTCCTGGTGACTGGCAGCTGAGCCTCCCCCTTCTCACCACTAGGGGTCTCTCCCGAGCCATTTCTGCTCTCAGTCGCAGGGCACCTGAGTGCTCTGCAACAGTTGTCCATGAGAAGGAAGGTGCAAAGCACTGGGCTGCCTCACGCAGAAATGAACTGCTTTGCCTCCAGTACAGAGTCAACCTTACCAGGGTCACATCAGCAAAACAGAAGAAATACTGGATCAATAGGCAAGGACTGTTAGTGCTCCCTTTGTGCAGTTTCTACTACCCTAAAAAATGTCCAGTGCCTTAAATGGCTCAGAGGGTGACCCCAGGAATGGCCACAGAGGGTAGAATTCCAGGCAGTCCTATCCCACCAAATAGATGGTTTGGAGCAAAATCCAAGGAATGACAAGAAAAGGGACTGCCACAGAGCAATAGCCCAGGCCCCAGGAAGCAGAGGGGACCACGAACTTAAAATGGATGGAATGAAAAAGACAGCAAGTTGGCCTTGCAACTGGCAATGTTTGTTAGGAAGCCTTAATCTCAACAGTAGGGAGGTAAACAACAAGACCTATTTTGCTCTTCTGTATTCAGAACCGATACCTGTGTGTGGCACGTCTACTGCCTCTGGCATCACAGACTCTCCAAAGCCACAGAGTAGAACTGGAATGCAGAAAGCTGCCAGGAAGAAGAGGCACTTGCACTGCATGCAGATGAAGATGGACATATTAGGCATGTCTTGTGGAGTGATGGAGAAGGATGATGTTCTATCAGGACTGATGTGAGGATGTAGTCAGGAAGTGCATGACCCAGTTGAGGTGCTTTGTAATGTGATTGGCCAGGAGAAACTCTGCTGCCACCCATGATGGGGTGGATACTGCCAAGGGAACAACAGAAGCAATGCTGGAGTGCATGAGGTTGAAGTGGGAGTTCCAGGACCACAACATACCCTGGATGCACTGACTCTACTGACCTGTAGTCAGAGAACATACTGGTTCTCAGAGCACATACCCATAGCCACTCCCTAGTCCCAGTGACAAGTGATGGGACTCATGGCAATGTAGAGTAGCAACCTTAAGCAGCCAATGGCTATACCCAAACTGCAGCCCAAGCTAGTGGGTCACAGCAGTGGTCTGCAGCAGCAGCAGCCATCACTGCACACCAGAGACAACCTCCAGCAGAACTACCCTCACCCCACTACAGTAGATTGGTAATGGCCAGCAGCTGGTGACCTCCCATAACAGGGAAGCCCACTGTGGCAAGGCTGAGATGCATGGATCAGCTGATTAACAGAGGTGGGGCTGGCCAGTAGATAAGCTTTCCTTCAAGGCAAAGAAGACACTCTGGCTCTAAGTGCTGGGAAAAGGAATGCTCCTAAACAACTTAATGAGTTTAGGACCACAATAAGTGAAGGGTAATGATTGTTTATAGAAAACAGTGGCTTGGAAATAGCTATAAGGGGTGGTCTGAACGTCACACAGTGGAGTGCCTTGGAGCATAGTGCAATTTTGTGCCCTGTAAGGACCAAGGGGCTCCAAGAGGGAAGAGAGGCTGAAGCTTAAGCAGAGAGACTAAAACCACAGCAGAGGCCTGAGACAGTGGAGGCAGAGGCAGGGCCAGACACTGAAAGTAACAGGAACTTAGGCCGGGAAGCCCAGGAAAAGGAGACCGAGTTAGATCTGACAGGCATGAGGATATGGGTGTGCGAAGGTGGGGGGAGAGGGAAAGGAGGGTGGTTGGAGGTCACAATTAGGGGCAGTGCAGTAGAGGGAGACAAAGTGTAAAGAGAAAAAACTAGCAGCTGAGATGGGTCCAAGAATCACACCACCAGACTCCCTCCAAGATTCTAGAGCAAGCTCCTTGAATCTAAAGTTTTCTTCAATTCCTTCAGTACCCTAGGTGAGCCAAGGGGGAAAGATGGGCCCAGAGAGCACAGCATTAGCTTGCAATCAGGGGTATCTGAGCCACCCTTTAGGCACATCCTACTACATCCCCACCTGCAAACAAAGGCACCAACACCCCTCTCCCCAAACCTGCCTCTCCTGCACCTTCCAAACCACTACTACCAATCCTTACTCCAGATACATGTAACTACCAAGAGCCTTTTTTTTGTGGAGGAATCGGGTATTTGGAAACAAGGGCATCAGCTCTTCCCCCATCCAAGGTCCTTGCTGCCAGCCCCAAGTGGAAATCATAGGATCACAGAAAAGTAAGGTCAGAAGTGACCACACAAGGTCAACTAGTCCAACCCCCTGCTCAAGGCAGGATCATCCCTGACTAAACCATCTCAGCCAAGTATCTGTCTAACCTGCTCTTGAACATTTCCAAGGATGGAGATTCCACAACTTTCCTAGGTTCCAATGCTTGACCACCCTCATAGTCAGAAATTTCCTCTTAATTTCCAACCTAAATTTCCTCTGCTGTAGCTTGAGGCCCTTGTTCCTAGTCCTGTCCCCTACAGCCACAGAGAAAGTTCATCTCCATCCTCTCAGTAATTGCCTTTCAGATATTTGAAGACTGTTATAAACCGCCCCCCCCAGTCTTGTCTTCTCCAGACTAAATAACCTTAGCTATTTCAGACTTTCTTCTTAACTCATACTTCCCAGGCCTCTAATCATTTTTGTTACTCTTTGCTGAACTCATTCCAAACTGTCCACATCCTTCCTGATCTATGGGGCCTAAAATTGAACATGGTATTCAACGTACAGGCTTACCAGTATTGAACAAAGTAGAAGAATCATTTATCTTGATTTGAAAGTGACATTCCTGTTAATACAACCCAGTATACTCTTGGCCTTTTTTTGCAACAAGAACATGTTTAGGGCTGTGCAAAATTTCACCAGTGGTTTTGTTTCGATGCTGTTTCTACTCATTTTGAGCTTGAAAGAGTGAAATCAAAATGAAACAGAGAGCTTCAAAACAGCCTTGAAATGAGACAAGGCAAGTCAAAACGTTTTGAAATTGTTAAAGATGTTTTGAGTTTCGAAGCTCAAACTGGGATTGCCTGCGGGGAAACAGAAACTGAAGTAAGGAGAGTGAGGGGAAAGAGTGGGGAAGGTGGGGAGGGGAAAGAGTGCTCTCATTATTGACTATGTAGCTGGCCAGTGACTGTGATCCTTCCCTGAGGTCTCTTCCAATCCCAGTGCTCTGGGGGAGGGATGGAAAAAATGCAAAGAAGGCAGCATTGTTTGAATGGCCCTGCTTTCTGCCTTGGTGTCAGTTGAGTGAGGGCGCACTTTAACTAACACACACACACACACACACACACACAGTGTCACCCACCCATGTCACAAGTTTTGCCTGTCAGCAGATGGAGATCTAGAGCCCAGAACCCAGTCTCCCCCTGCACCTATCTCCTTGACAGCTGGCAGTCTTTGTGGCTGCAGTAGGGCCTAGGAGGCCTGCAGTTTTCAACCCCCTGTGCCCCAAGACAGACACAGTCACACAAGCACCCGTGTCATGAGTTTTGCCTGTTAGGCAGCCAGAGGTGTAGGGCCCCAGAACCCAGAAGCCCCTGCACTTATCTCCTTGAAAGCTGGCAGGCTTCATGGCCTCAGCAGCGGCTAGCATGCCTGCAGTTTTCACCTTGTTGCACCTTAACACACACGGTGTCACCCATGTCACGAATTTTGCTCGTCAGCAGCTTGAGGTGTAGTTTCCCTGAAACCCCTGCACCTATCTCCTTGAAACATGGCAGGCTTCATGCTCTCAGGAGGAGCTACCATTCCTGCAAGTTTTATCCAAATCAGGCCAAAAATGACAAAGTTATAGGCTGTTTTGAGCTTCCCCATTATAGCCTATGGCCAAACATTGAAACAACGAAACTGTTTCGACGAAACGAAATGAAACAGAACAGCAGTTTCAAATCGAAACAAAATTTGAAACAAAATGCTGTTCTGTTGAAATGTCAAAACACAACTCGAAACAGACCGGTGCTATGGTCTATCATAATCCCCAAGTCCTTCTCTATGGTACTGCAACCTACCCAGTAATTCCCCAGTCTGTATTTGTGCAAGCAATTATTTCATCCCAAGTGCAGGACTTTGTACTTGCTCCTCTTGAATTTGATCTGATTGATTATGGACCAATTCTCCAATCTATCTAAATCATTTTGAATCCTAGCTCTACCCTGTAGACTGTCTGCTACTCCACCCAAATTGTCATCCACAAATTTGCAAACTGTGTGCTCAATTTCATCATCCAAATCATTTATGAAGAAATGAAACAATACTGGCCCCAGGACAGGCTCCTGGGAACCCTGCTTGACACCTGGTTCCAACTAGACATTGAGCCATTGATGACTACTCATTGAGCATAATAATCCAATCAATTATGAATCCATCTTGTAGAACTTTCATCTAGTTTGTATTTCTTTAGCTTGTTAATGGGAATACCATGAGAGAGTGTCAAGAGCCTTGCTAAAGTCAAGGCATATCACATCCACTGCTGTCCTTCCATCCATACAGCCTGTTACATTATCACAGAAGGAAATCAGATCGGCCAGGCATGACTTACTTTGGCAAATCCATGCTTGCTGTCCTTGATCACCTTGGTCTCTTGTAGGTGCCTCACAATAGATTCCCTGAGGATTTGCTCCAAGATCTTTCCAGATATTGATGTCAGGCTGACTGGTCTGTAATTCCTCAGATCCTCCTTCTTAAAAATTTCTTTATAGTATATATTTGCCCTTTTCCAATCATCCAGGGCCTCATCCAACCTCCACAAGTTCTGAGAGAAAATAACCAACGGCTCTTATATAATTTCATAGATTTCATAGACATCAGGGCTGGAAGGGACCTCGGGAGATCGAGTCCAGCCCCCTGCCCAAAGGGCAGGA
>NW_017728943.1:9486996-9504598 GCF_001723895.1 Crocodylus porosus | reverse complement strand
AGTCAAGGACTTCTGTGTTGCTGACTGACTTGCCAGCTTTACGGCGGATGGTAAAGGTGATCAGCTTGTGGTTGCTGTCACCCAGCTTCCCATCGATCACTAGGTCACCGATTAGGTCGTCCCCCGTAGCCAGTACCAGGTCGAGCAGCGCTTTGCCTCTCAGCTAATTCCTTCAGTACCCTTTCCTTTGCTGTCAACCTCACTCATCATCTTGTAGCTGACCCTATCTGTGAAGACTGAAGTAAAAAAGGCATTAAATACTTCAGTCTTCTCTGAATCATCTATAGCTAGATCACCTTCTGCATTCTATAAGACACCTAAGGTTTCTTTAGTCTTCTTTTTATTCTTGACATACATGTAGGAACCCTTTTTATTGCCTTTTATGCCCCTTGCCAGTTGCCAAAGGGCACTGACAGATGTGACAGTTGTTGCACAATTGGCCACTTGAAAGTACTCTATAGTCATGCCCTGACAGAAGTGCATGGCTGCAGGGCACTTTAAAAGTACCTGATTGTGCAACAAATTAACTCTCATGTAATGAGGGTTCAGATGAAGGTGCTCCAAAGTGGAGTATCTTCATTAACTTCTGTCCTTGTCTGTCCCTGTGCCAATCAGGCCTGGGCTGCATCAGCCTGCTCCCAGTGCTGTCTGCAGGAAGGGAGGAAGAGAAGGGAGCTCCAGGTTGCAGTTTGTCAAGCCTGGATTGGAAGGTGGGGAGTGTGTGGATTGGAGCCCCCTGCCTTGGGGTGAGGGTGTTCCAATCCAAACACCCTTCCTCTAGCTCAGGCCAAAGAAATCCCAGCCCAGAACTCCCTCCCTTCTCCCACTCCTGTCTTGCAGATAGTACTGGAGCTGGGGGGGAGGGTAGGGGAGAGCTCTAGGGCAGAGAGGTTGCAAACAGGCAGCTCCTCCTGGATCAGCTCCAAAGTGGAGCTCAATCCTCCATCCCCTAGACCCAACAGCAAACATCTGTTGGGTTGGGGAGGTTGCTGTGACTCTTGATGCTTTCTGCGAAGGTTCATGAGTTAAAGTGGGGACCTGCATCTCTGTCACCACCCAAATTGTGCCTTAGCCTTCTTAATTTTCTCCCTGCATGCCCAAGCAATAATCTTATACTCTTCTCTAGTGATATGACCAAGTTTTCACTTTTTGTAGGATTCCTTGTTGAATATCAATTCATTGAAGAGATTGCTATCGAGCCAGGGTGGTCTCCTGTTGCACTCCCATTCCTTTGTTGCATTGGTATAGCTTGTTCCTTAAAATACAGCCTGTGGAGGGCCAGTAGGGGATGGTCCTCCACTGAGCCAACCACCTCACCCCAACCACTTTCTGGGCTCTGAGTGCTTCCCTGGGGGCACCTCATGTCTAGCTGACCCCCTTCATGGAGAACACCTGCTAGCCTGGGGGTAGAGTCACCACCACCCAGGGTCTGGCCAGATCCTGACACTGTGCCCCCTGGGAAACACAGGCCTGGTAGTCCTTGAGGGTACATAACCCACTTCAAGGTTTTGGGGTGCTTCCCTTAGTCTGAAGCACAAATAGTGGTTTTCCTTAGTCAGTCAAACCAAGGAGATCCCAAGGCATAATCTAGACCCACTCCTAATAAGTCTCCCATGCTAGGTACAAAGGAGAACTTTACTGGTTACAAGGAATAGCTTTGGAATAGGGTACAGAGTAGAGCAATGTCAGAGAAATCCTATGGAACAAACTTGCATGGCTGGGTAGCCTTTGATCATGTATCTGAGTTACTGAAAGCTATATATCTAGTTAGTTCTCAGGTAGCTTACTCACAAGTATCATCCAGAGGCAGGTGGAGATTCCCTCTGAAGGCAGGCAGTTCATTGATCATAAGTTTCAAGAGAGAGAGCAAGTTTCAGATGGTCCAGTTCTTCTTTCTCTGAGTTTTCATCATGGCTACTGCCCCTCTTCCTGGGCAGTCCTTAACTTATATAGACCTTATGATCTCATTTACCTGGCCCAATGGAGGCCAGCAACTGTTGGCTGCTAGCCAACCAATTTGAAATGCATCACTAGTTGCTGGGTAGACTGGCATTGCTTAGAACAATAGGGAGCCCAAGCCCCTTACTCAGGTATGTGATGCCAGTCAAGTAGGGAAAGGGAGCAGGTTTTCTCCCTCCCTCAGGAATGTATCCAACTCAGGTTACAAGTCAGGGTTACCTAAAGAGCCTATAGGATGTCTGCCCTTTGCAGTGACCATGTTAACTGAATGTCACATAGCAAGAGTTTTTGGGGAGAGACAAGAGGTGGCATTCTGCCACACAGTGTGCTTTCCTGGACTCCTTAAAGTACAGCCAGTGCTCCAGAAGGGATAAGATGATTTAATTCAAGCCCAGGAGGGCCTCCAGACCATGGAAAGGGCCACCAAACCCAGTCAGTCACTGAATGGGAGGCAGCAGAGTCCACAGGGAGAGGCACCCCTGCCCCATACATCCTATATAAACACTTTACAGTTGCTTTTGTATGTTGTTCTGATATTTTTAACTCTGGGGTTTAGGGGATCAGGAAGTTCACTCTTTTTTCAGTTTGTTCAATAAAACTTGTTCTTGTTAAGGGAAAGTGTCATTTCCATTATAAGAAAACTATGGGCAACACATCCCACTCCACTTATGGACCTTCAGATCTTGAAAAGCAGGCACCCTTCTTGTAACAGGGTGGTCTATTCCCTTAAGAAGAGGCAGTCATCTCTGTTAAGGATGCTCAGCTGTGGGAAATTCCATACAGGCTAGTTAGAGACATGGAAAAAAACCAAAGCAAAACAGTGCTTTACCAGAAGAGGAAGTGCATTATTTTGACCCAGGTCTGCAGCATCTGGATAGATCAGATGCTTCAGGGGGCCTTTTTGGCACTTTTATCTAATAGTGGATTCAATCAGCTATTAGCTAAAAGCACCAAAAAGTTCTGCTGAAGTGCTGACCTATATAGACATTGGGTGAGACAGGTCAGACTAATGCAGTGCCTCTTCTAGGCATGTGATGCACTCAATGCAGGGCCCCTGCCAAGCTAAAAGTAAAGCTCCTTTTTTTTTCTTTATGTCCATAAGCAGCCACAGTGTGCCACTAGGAGCTTTAAAAACTCTCAGAAAAGAGAGCAGAGGGGAGAAAAGCAAAGTGTGAGGGAACAGCTGGCTGTGAGAAGCCAGAGCAAAAGGGGCTCCTTTCCTAATGTCTGGGGAGGACAGAATTTTTTGTTTTGTTGGAAAATGAAACTTGTCTTCTGGAGAATAAAACTGTCTGGAAAAACTGACAATAGACCCAACTCTCCTGTGTAAGAAACCAGGATAAATGACCTGTTTACAGGTGGTGGACAACACAGGCAGCCTCAGTCACTAGCCACTGAAATGTAGATACTGAAGCCTTGCTAAAATGACCAGACGGGCTGCACTAGCAGCAGTAGCAGTAGCAACAACAATTTTTTCAACAACTCCAGTTCCAGCAGCAGTAATTTCAGTAGAAATTACAGGGGTGCTTTTCCCTACTTTCTGAACCATTTCTTGGGGCTTCAAAAAAAAAGGTTTTGTTTTACTGTGAATTTCTATGATGTGGTACGTTTTTTGGTTGGTTTGTTTGTTGGATGCAGATCCTGCACTAGATTTAGGAATCCTGCTCTAGTTCCAACTTGAGGCAAGGGTAAGCTCAGCCTTACAGGGCTAACAGTTTGTTAACAGAAAAGGATTTCATCTGTGACATATTACCAGCATGAGAAAAAAGGGGGACTTCTTGGTCTCCTTTACTTGTGGAAAACCAGGACGCTGCCATAAGGATTACCCATAGATGAACTACAGTTACATGAAGACTTAAATCTCTAAGTCCAGACAGAGAACTCAAGGCAGAAGGGCTATTTGGTTCCAATTAAGACAGGATAGCCAAAACCTGAATATAGTGGATTCAGGCTTTGGACATCATTTAACTATTTACTACCACAGCCTGTATATTGGTTACAGAATTGATATAAATATTTTTCATGTGTAGGTCTTCCTCAGGAAATATTAACTGATTGAGGTACTGTGCTTATGTTCCAGTTCTTGCGGGAAGTATGGGCCCTTTTTTAGAGTCCACTTGGTCAGAACTTCCATCTACTACCCCCCAAAAGATGGATTGTAGAGAGGTTTAATCAGACTTTGAAGGGAATACTGAGAAAGTTTGTAGTACAGGAAACTCAGAAATAGGATGAACTCCTACCTTATTTTTTGTTTGCAATCTGTGAAGTTCCCTAATCATCAATAGAGTTTTCTCCCTTTTGAACTCCTGCATAAGAGAGAACCCCAGGGTATACTGGACCTCTTTCAGGACACCTGGCAGATACCAAGACTTTAACAAAATCTCTTCATCAAAACAAAATCTCTTCATCAAAATGACTCTAGAATGCAGCACCCAGCAAATTAATTTCCTGAAACTATGGTGAAAGTTTGCAATGGTCCCATCATATCAGAAACCAACTAACTGCTACAGCTACCTCCATGCTCCAAGCCTCCATCCTCCAGCCACCACCATTGTCCATAGCCACATTTTACATTACAACTAAGCTTGGCAGGATTTTATTTTTATCAATAAACATCAATAACCATCAATTTCACTGCCACTCACAGACCAACAGAAAAATATTTATCTTCCCGCCTGTTGCCTGATCCCCCTGGTACCTTCTTGATGTCATTCAGCTATGTGTTCATATGCCTGCACTGCCACCAATCTACAGCCATCACAAAGCAATTGAATTCTGCACCTCTGTGTAGACTGTTACAACCTGCTTGGCTGCACCATGGTGTTGCAGGGCACTAAGGTAGGCCTGCTTCTTTAAGGGTAGAAACTGCCTAGAGAGAAGGCCCTAGGAGCCAGGCAGAACACCCACAGGTGCAGGTTGCCAATACAGCAGGCTAAAGAGGGAATTAGCCTGCACCTGGTCAGGTGACCAAAGAAGTCAGGGCCCTGGACACATATAAGCAACAGGGCTCAGGCCCTGTTCTCTGGCAGCTGCTAGGGGAAGGAGCTCCTGCAAAGAACTGCCCAGAGATACTCTGGCCACCTGATATGCTGCTTTCAGGACTAAAAGGTCTCCAGGAGCTCATCAGGTACCCTGGGCTGCTGGATACTTAATGCCTGGGGAGAAGTTTACTTCTCTTAAAGAGGTAGAGTGTACCCTGCACTATTTGTATTATGTTATAGCCCAGAGGCTCATATTTTGGTTGTTGTTTGTACACTGGTGGACTGAGATGAGGCTACTGGGGAGGAGGAGGCCTCATTGTGGTGCACTATGGTGTGGAGAGCCCAGTGCCAGTGAGGGTGCACAGACAGGGGCCAAGAGCCCAGTGACAACGGGCGGCTGAGCTAGATCAAGGCCTCAGAGGGACAACGTGTGAATACCACCTGCAAGGCATGGGGCGTGGTAAAAGGGAGGGGTTGGAGCCATGCATCTACCCACAAGGCGTGGGGGTATCATAAGGCACCTCCTGAGTGTGGGACATAGTAAGGGGTCCAACAACCCACAGAGTTTAGAGGAGTCTGTCAGGACTGTGACTGAGCAGCAACTTGCGGTCAGCCTTCCAATTCATTATTTAAACTAGCAAGACATGGCAGGAAAAATTAGTAGGCACCCATAGGGCAGAGCCGGCATGGTTACAGAGTCCTAGGGACATCACGGCCATCCCTGGGGAGGCCGTATTGTGACATGTGGTCCCTTCCCTGGGAGCACTCACCTTCTCTGTTACCTTTTTATAGGGCCTTCCAGCCATCCAGGCCAGTCAGGGACATCCCTCACACTGCCGGTCTCAGATACCTTTAAAATGGCCCACTGCAGGATGATGTCATCCAAACTGTGCCACACACCACTCATTCGTCTCCGGAAAGTTGCCACATTTCTTCTTCCTAACAGGGGCTGATAAAGGTCCCCTGCTACAATAGCCACTGGGGACAAATCAGTCCTTACTTACAGGTAGCACTTAAGTTCAAACAGCCTCTCTCTCCAGCAACAAGCTACCTAACTCCTATTTTGACTAAGGTGCCAGACCAAGCAACTGACCTAGATTCCAAATGTGCCCCCTCATCAACACAGACCACATCATCATTGAACCAAAAAAAAAAAAAGAAAGATTACAACATCTGAGGTTCATTCACCTGATCCTCTACTAGCTGTGGAAGAAATCAAACTTTGCGTTGTGGTTGAATCAGAACTGACAGAGCCAGAACTGGAGCTGGGTGGCAGCACTGTGAAGAAGGATCTTGGGCATTTGGTGGATCACAGATTCAACATACCAATGATGTAATACCACTGCAAAAAAAAAAAAAAAAAAAAAAGCTTCTCTTTCTTAGCCCTGCCTGCTGCCTCCCAGCTCCAGTTCCCTCTGCAGGAAGGGAGAAGGGAACAGAGGGAGTTCCAGCTGGGGTTCTCTCAGGCTGGGGTTTTCCCAGCCTGCCAGAAGGGACTTTGATTCTGAAAGCTTGCAGAAAAGGACAATTTTCTTGCCATTTTCCAGTTGGTCTAATAAAAGGTATCATTTTGGAACCAAGAGTTCTAGTTTTTTGTATCTCCACTTCAGAGTGCCTTCATCTGAACCCTCATTATATGACAATTAATGTCACATGATTGGGGAATTTTAAAGTACTCTACAGCTGTACACTTCTTTCAGGGCACAACTGTAGAGTAGGGCTGTGTGAGGCTTTGGATACAGCTTTGGATCCAGAGAAGCTTTGGACACTTCAGGGTCTGAAACAGCATGTCCAGGTCAAAGCGCTGGCCTCATTAGAGGCTTCCTGAAGTGGTTCAGGGCTTCTGAAGTGCTTCAGAGCTGCCTCGGAGATGTGGCCATAGGGTTGGTATAAAGGGGAAACAATTAAATATCTATAACTTTGTTGTTTCTTGTCTGATCTGGATGAAACTTGCAGGGATGATAGCCTCTGCTGAGAGCATGAAACACACAAAGTTTCAAGAAGATCAGTCAGGGGTTTGGGAGGAACTTAGGCCTGGCTGCCAAGGTACTGTGTTATCAGTTACCAATCAGTCATGATTCACTTAGGGACCAGCTCAATATACAGGACCTACCTAATGTAGCCAGTTAATTGTCACCACAGGATCTCTGAGGTGACTCCCAAGCTTTGGAGCTGCTTCGGCCAGATCGAGGCAGAAACCTGATCCAGACCTCCAGATCGGATCTCTGCCATCCCAAGCGGCCAGATCCAAAGCTGGATCAGATCGCTGCCGACTTGCACAGGCCTACTGTAGATCACTTTAAAGGGACTGATCATGCAACAAATGTAATTTCTGCCTCCACCCATACAGTGCCACCTCTTTTACCAGTCTGTCCTTCCTAAATAGGTTATCACTAATCATTTTAACATTCCAACCATATAAACTATCCCACCAGTCTTCAGTAATAATTAAATCAAACCTTTTCTTTTCAATAAGAGTTTACAGTTCCTCTTGTAAACCAGCAATGGCCAGTGACCAGGAAGCCAGCGAACAGGGGCTGCAAACAGGGTAAGCAGTTTGTAGGCAGTTGCTGGGGGCAAGAGAAGGAATGGGGAAAGAAGCCGGGCACCAGATCCTATCCAGGGAAGGTAAGTGATCCAGCTGCCTGTGCCTTTTGTTTGATGGGCTGGAGCTGTATGTGTGTTTGGGGCATGTGCTCTGAGAAGCTGGGAGTGATTGCTGACTGCTGAGTGATTGCTGATTGTTGAGTGATTGCTACCTGGGCCTGACAGAAGCTCTAAGAAGGGGTAGAGCCAGTTCAGCCCCAGCAGGATATAAAAGGAGACTCTTTATACAGGGGCTGCAAACAAGGCAGGCAGTTCACAGGCCAGTTTATGGGACCCTCCCCTGCTTTTTTTTTTTTTTTTTTTTTTGAGAGGCAAGTTTTTCCGCTTGGTGTGAGGAAGCAGGGAGAAAAAGGAACCCTTTGGGGCCCATGAGAAATAAATAGGCTAGTTCCAGGCAAATTCACTAGGAAAGGTGTGCTTGGAAGAAGAGCAGTAAGAGCTAGAAGACGGATTAAGAGACCCAGGGAAACAGCTGCAGGACATTGCAATGCCAGAGCCACTGCCACTGCCTCTGCTTGTACCTGTAAGCCGTCTATCCAGGCAGGACCACTCACCATCGATGCTCCCACCCAGGTCCAGGTTTGGTGCTATGAGGGCTGTGGCTCACAGGTTCCTTCCAGTGATGGCCAAGGAGTGCCTCCAGTGTGAGTGGTGCCTCCTAGTGGTGCCTCTCAGGGAACAAGCAAGAAAACTACAGAAGGAGGTGGTGAGGCTCTGAAGCATCCTCTGTCATGAGGCATTCATCAGTTTGATGCTGGAGAAGACCTCCAGGACTGTGGAGGAAGATATGCCAGATGCTAGGGAAGAGAGAGGACATGGACACCCAAGAGGGTGGAAGCTGGAGGCTTGTGACTTCTGGCAGCAAGCAGAGATCTTCACCGCCATCTGCAGTGGTTCATCTTGAGAACAGATATGTAGCCCTAGCAGCAGAGAGAGGAGCATGTTCTATTGTTGGAGAAAGACAGGCCAGGCTTCACCAAGGTGGGAACGATCAAGGTGACCACCACCAAGAAGAAGTGATGGGTGGTGGTGATTGGAGACTCCCTTCTGTGGGAGGTGGAGGGAGCCATCTGCTGACCTGAACTGTTGTCTTGGGAGGTCTGCTGCTTGCCTGGAGCCTGGATCTGAGATGTCACAGAAGGACTACCAAAGCTCACCCAACCTTCTAATTACTACGGCATGCTGCTCATCCATGTGGGCACCAATGATACTGACAGGGGACACCCTGAGCATATCAAGAGCGACTACAGGCCTCTGGGTGCAAGGGTGAGGGGGTCTGGGGCTCAGGCTATGTTCTTGTCAATCCTTCTAGTCAAGGGAAAGGGCCTGGGCAGGAGCAGGTGCATCCTGCAGATGAACACCTGGTTGCGCAGGGGGTGTTGCCAGCAAGGATTTGGCTTCCTCAACCATGGAATGTTCTTACAAAAAGAAGGATTGCTGAGAAGAGATGGGATCCACCTGACAAAGAGAGGGAAGAACATCTTTGCAGACAGTCTCATTAACCTAGTGAGAAGGGCTTTAAACCAGGTTTGCTGGGGGTTGGAGACCAAAGCCCTGAGGTAAGTGGGGAAGTGGAAGACCTGGAGGAAGTGCAAGCAGGAGGGATCAACAGAGCATGTACTTTCATACTTCCTGAGAAATCAGGGCAATCAATTAGTTACCTCAGGTGCCTGTACACAAATGCACAGAGCCTGGGAAACAAGCAGGAAGAATTGGAAGTCCTTGCACAGTCACAGCACTGTGATGTGATTGGAATAACAGACTTGGTGGGATAGCTCACATTACTGGGGCACTGTCATGGGTGGGTACAAACTGTTCAGGAAAAACGGACAGAGGAGAACAAGAGGAGGAGTTGCACTTTATGTAAAAGAGCTGTATGATTCCTCAGAACTCCAATATGGAACTGGAGATAAGTCTGCAGAGACTCTCTGGGTTAAGGTTAGAGGGGAGAGCAATAAGGTTGATGTTGTGGTGGGGTTCTGCTATAGATCACCAGACCAGGAGGAAGTGGTGGATGAGACTTTCTTCAAACAGCCAGTGAAAGCTTCCTGATCACAGGCCCTGGTTCTCATGGGGGATTTCAGTCACCCTAACATCTCCTGGGAGGGCAATACAGTGGTGCACAAGCAATCCAGGAAGTTTTTGGAGAGTACTGGGGGCAACTTCCTGGTGCAAGAACTGGAGTGGCCAACTAGGGGTTGTGCTCTTCTATACCTCCTGTGATGGGTTGGCTGGCAGTGACCTGGCCCAGGGGTTTTGAAGAGGTAAAAGATAATTGGGGGACTTGGGATTCCCTTTCTGCACCAATCAGGCTCCAGAGACTCACCCCCCCTCCCCCATGTCCCCTGATTGGCCCCTTGGGTCACCTGGAGTGGGATAAAAGGGGCAGCATGGACTGACTCAGGAGAGACCAGAGAGGGACAACAAGGAAGGAGCTTCACAGAACTGAGCCAGCAGGGTAGGAGCAGTGCCCCAGAAGAGCCTGAAAGAGCAGGACCTGCAGGCAATAGTGGGACCTCAGCAGTGTGGCTGACAGGAGAGGCTCCCCACTGGGCTCCAGGATCCTCTGGGAGAGGCTGCAGCCAGCAGGAGAGGCTCTCCTCTGCTCCAGGAAGGATCTGAGCAGTGACCTGAGAGGTTCCCAGCTCTGCCTCTAGCTAGTCCAATCAGAGGCCAAATGCACAGGTGAGGCCAGGGCTCTGGGAAGGTCAAGACACCTAGCAGGCTGGAGCAGTACCACCAGTGGTAGCTGTATGGCAGCGTTCTTGCCTACCATCTGGGAAATCTGAGTTCAAGTCTAGACTGAGGTGAGTGAGCTAACAAGAAGCAAATCCTTTTGCAGTGGAAAGGGGCCATTGTATTCCTCCCTCTTCAGGTACCAAGGACCTATATTTCCTTGTCATTTGACATTTTGCATTTTGTGCCTTTTTTTATATTTCACCAACCTGTATTGTTTGTTCTGCTGTTTGTGTTTTATATTTTGTTAACCCTGTTTTTTTTTTTTTTTGTCAGTGATTGTAAGTGTCTAACCTTTGTTGACTCCTGCCCCCTTGGGGCACTGTAGTGTCCACTATACGCTCTGATTTTATGCCTGTTATGTTCGCAGTATTGAAAGGTATATGGTTAAGTCCCCATTGGTGGTCTGGCTCTGCTCTATAGGGGAAGGAGAGTCCCTACACCCCTCACAGCGCTTGTGCACCTGCTTTGATCCCTTCAATTGGAGAGGGAGTACCTCTTGGAGGACCGCCTGGGTTACACCTGCTGCTCACCAACAGGGATGAATTGATGGGGAATATATAGTGGATAGCAAGTTGAGCAGCAGTGACCACAAGATGATTGAGTTCAGGATCCTGAGGAAAGGAAGGATGGAAAGCATCAGAGTAAGGACTCTGGCCTTCAAAAAAAAAAAACAAAAAACAACAACAAAAAAACCCAAAACAGACTTCAACTCACTCAGGGAACTCATGGACAGGATCCCACGGGAAGTCAGGCTAAGGGGGAGAGGAGTTCAGGAGAGCTGGCTGTACTTTAAGGAAGTCTTACTGAGGGTGCAGGAACAAACCATTTTGATGCGCAGGAAACCTAGCAAGTATGGCAGAAAACAAGCTTGGATTATCAGGAAACTCTTCAATAAACTAAATCACAAAAAGGCAGCTTATATAAACTAGAAAATTGAAGAAATAATTAGGGAAGAATATAAGAACATTGCTCAGGTATGTAGGGATGAAGTCTGGAAGGTTAAAGTGCAATTGGAGTTGCAGACAGCAAAGGATGTGAAGGGTAACTAGAAAGGTTTCTACAAGAATGTTGGTAGCAAGAGGAGGATCAGGGAAAGGGTGGATTCCTTACTGAATGGGGAAGGCAAGCCTGTGACAGAGGATGCAGAAAAGGCTGAAGTGGTCAATGCCTTTTTTTGCTTCAGGCTTCACAGGCAAGGCCCCAGATGATTGGAAAAGGGCAAACATAGTGCTATATTTAAGAAAGGGAAGAAGGAGAATCCAGGGAAATACAAACCAGTCAGCCTCACCTTAGTCCCTGGAAAAATCATGGAGCAAATCCTCAAGGAATCCATTTCTAAGCACTGGGAGGAGAATAGGGTGATTAGGAACAGTCAGCATAGCTTCACCAAGGACAAGTCATGCCTGACCAACCTGATTGCCTTCTATGATGAGGTGACTGGCTCTGTGGGTGCAGGGAGACCAGTGGATGTGGTGTACCTCGATTTTTAGCAAGACTTTTGATATGGTCTCCCACAATGTGTTTGCAGGCAAACTAAGGAAGTATGGGTTGGATGAATGGACTCTAACATGGATAGAAAACTGGCTCGAGCATTGGGCTCAGAAAGTAGTAATCAATGTCTAGTTGGCAGCCAGTATCAATGGTAGTGTCCCAGGGGTCAGGCCTGGGGTCAGTGTTGCTCAATATCTTCATCAACAACCTGGAAAATGGCATAGGGTGCACCCTCAGTAAGTTTGCAGATGACACCAAGCTGGGGGGAGTAGTAGATATGCTGAAGGGTAGGGCTAGGATTCAGAGTGACCTACACAAATTGGAGGATCGGGCCAAAAGGAATCTCATGAGGTTCAACAAGGACAAATACAAAGTCCTGCACTTAGGACAGAACAATCCCATGCCTCCAGCCTGTACTGGTGCTCACTGGCTGGGCAGCAGCTCTGCAAAAAAGAACCTGGGGGCTACATTGAACAATATGCTGAATATGAGCCAGCAATGTGCCCTAGCTGCCAAGAAAGCTAATGGCATACTGGCCTGCATTGGTAGGTACCTTGCTAGCAGGTCAAGGGAAGTAATTATTCCCCTCTATTCAGCATTGGTGAGGCCACATATGGAGTACTGTATTCAGTTTTGGGCTGCCCACTACAAAAAGGATGTGGACAAATTGGAGAAAGACCAGAGGAGGGTGACAAATGGTGAGGGGTTGGGGGACATTACTTATGAAGAAAGACTGGGAACTGGGCTTATTTAGTCTAGAGAAGAGGAGACTGAGAGTGGATTTAATAGCAGCCTTACACTACCTGAAGGGGGGTTTGAAAGAGGATGGAACTAGGCTATTCTCAGTGGTGATACATGACAGAACAAGGAGTAGTGGTCTCAAGTTGCAGCAAGGAAACTTTAGGTTCGACATTAGGAAGAATTTTCTCACTTGGAGGATAGTAAAACACTGGAACAGGTTACCCAGAGTGGTGGTGGAAGCTCCATCTATGGGGGTTTTCAAACTCAGCTAGATAAAGCTTTGGCTGGGTTAATGTAGTTGGGGCTGGTCCTGCTGTGAGCATGGGGTTGGACTAGATGATCTCCTGAGGTCCCCTTCCAACACTCACTTTCTATGATCCTATGATTCTGTGAAACTCATTCAGTAAAATTATCCACTGTCACTCTGGGGAGGATGCATTGTATTTCCTATATAGTGTAAAAGTCTATCCTAATTATAGAATTACAGAGCCTGCAAAATGCATGTTGCCAAACAAAGCACTTTACAATAAAGGTATAATTGACTATACATGTCCTTAGTAACTTAGGATAGAATACATTACTTCAAAATAAGCATTGTCATTCCAGGTAACTAATAGTTGTTGTGGTTTTGTTTGTTTGTTTGTCTTTAAATTACCAGTATTAAGCTGAAGAACTGCACAGTTAGGTTCTCAAACCAACTTTAATTGTAGCCTCTTACAGATTCTTTACACTTCTGATAAAGGTAAAACAGTAAAAATCTTGTACCTAGGTTTACCTTTAATTTCTGTAGGATTAATGATCAGTTGTTCCAATTCTTCATAACAGAATGTTTATTTTTAGTAGACATATTAACTCTGCCACATAGTGGCACCATGAAAAACCAAACAGTTACGAATAATGTATTTTAACCTTTACGGACCCAAATTGGAGAGAAGTGTTTTTTGGTTTTTGGTTTTTTGGTTTTTTTAAGGCTCAATATTTTTTTCTTTCCCCAATTTTTTTTTTTTTTTTTTTTTATCCTTACCTATGTCGGGGATTATTACATACGACATTTCTACAGTATCTAGAACAGTGATTCATAACTTTTCTGGACTTGAGGCACTCCCCTTTGGACTAGAGGCACTTCTCCATAACTTTTGTAAATTGAGTGGCACCCAGTTCTAGAAACTAATTTGTATATTGCAGTGCTGGGCAGTGAGGGTATGAGATTGGCCAAGCAGGGACAAGCTTGCAGTGCTTATCTGTTTAGATTATCTGCTTATCCTCTCACACCTTGCTTTATCTCCTTACACCCTGATCACCCTTCAAAGGATCTGGCAGCACCCGAGTACCACAGAACCCTGGTTGAATCACCAATCTAGATCAGTAGAGTTGCATTCTCAGTTGAGACTGCTAGGTGCCAATATAATGCAAATAACAATGAGAAGAGGGCAACTGTGCCTTTTAATTTATGCATAGCCATAGACTTTCTTGAAATTGCAAGGTATGCTAGCTGCCTTCCATTGTGGCTAAATGCCCCTTTTAGTGAACTGAAGCCATGAAAACTAGGCTGAATTCAGATACAGTGTCAGGAGTTTGACTGCTAAAGCCATAGTGTGTGTGTGTGTCAAAAGAAGACAAACACACAGAAAACCAAGAGACAGAAGAAAGAGAATCACTTGTAATTACAAGAAAAGGACCTGCCTCCTATTGTTAATCTTACATGGATGGCTTTCCAATATCGTAATAGATGAAAGGAGACGCAACAAAGTCAGGTCAGTCAATGGTGCTTGGCAGTGGTGTGGGAGAAGAACCCAATGCGTGAGCAGCAAGCTTTCCTACAGTGGCTACACGTCCACTTGCCAGATGGCAATTGGAGCACACTCTCTGCTTTCTAGCTTACCTGCAGGCCTCAACCTGGGCTCTCTGATCGCTCTCCGTCATGTCTTACTATATTCAGATAAATGGGTCTTGGGATACATTCTTGTAAGCCAACAAGATTGCAGCTAAAAATACCCAACTCATCTAACCAATCTGTCCTCCTAATGGAAACAATATACATATTGCTGAATATTGGCTAGTTGGTCATTCTGGGTAACAATGACAGTGTTAGTAATGGAAGCAAAGTAGGCAGTATCTGATGAAGTAGGCTGTAGCCTATGAAAGCTCATGCATCTCTGAACAAGTTAGTCTATAAGGTGCCACCCTGCCCTGCTTTCTGCCTAACTTTAGATTAACACAGCTAACTGCCTCTTTGTCCTAACGGAACAATGAAGAGGACCTAGAAGACATTTGAGAAGGAGAGAGAGGTTTTGGGGGGCATTGGTGGTTGTGGGAGGTGGTGAAAGAGGAACCCCCCCCCCCAGCAAAATATCAAAATAACTGAAATAAGATCTGAGGAAAAGTACAAACAATGGAAGAGACATGCTAGTTAGGCTTATGTCTGGTAAGTTGGGCAGTGCTAGTGGCTCTACAAAAAAAATGATCCCCAGATTGGACCTACACATGGTGATTTGACAGAAAAGAAACTCCATTCCTTGTGGATGATTGTCATTTGAGAAATGTAACCCTTCTGTAACATGCAAAAAGGCACCAAAAGGAGGGTTAGAATGCATGAAGCTGGAACACACTCCACGTCCTTTCACATCTGCAGAACATTTAGTTGCTTGCATCTGGTTGTGTTTGTGCAAATATAATTCCATATTCACTAATAATTCCCGAGGCTAAAGGCCCCTCTCCTGTAACCTTGTTAATATTCTCACAAGGCCTGGTGTGAACGCCTCACAGCATTTGGATTAGAATTCAATCTGGTGGGTTTTCTCCTCCCCCCCTCAGTCTTTCTTTTTCTCTTGTACTTTTCTGGCCTCCAGTTTCCTGGCCACCCACATGACGAGACAGTTTCCCCCCCACTCGCTCCCCATTCTCAGTTTCAAGGAATTTCCTTTTGTCAAAGGCAAAGTGTGATTGACATATTTTCCCCTTTCTAAGTGCAGTCTTCTTAATACTTGATTTAACTATGTCCTTATGGGGCTCTCATAATCATTACCAAGGTGAGAAGGAGACCCCCTGCTTACTCTCCACCATCCATCCCACATCTTCAAGCTACAGACTGCTGGCTACTTACCACTTTTTTTTATATGCATTTTATTCACATTTAAGGACATTTTTATTTATTTGGTGCTGCTGAAAGGTTCCAGATTGAGAGCCTCGGAAACTGAAGTCTTCTATTTGTCCACAAAATAGGCCCAGCACGGGAAGCAGCTCTGAGCTCCCCTCAGCTCCCTTTTATTTATGCCCTTGCAGGACCCCCCTTGCTCCTCTTCATGCAAGTTGGGAAGTTTTGTATTCATGGCCTAATCAGTCCTTTGCCTCTCTGCTGTTACTGAAAAGAGGCACACTTTGTGCCAGGTAGCATACAACAAGTTCTGTGATAAATTTGTCAGAGAATCATAGAGGCTCGAGTTGTAAGGGTTTTTTAAATTCCTTTTAATCTATCCTCTAAGTCATGGAAAGGCAGGACTGTTCCCTACAATGAGCTCTCTTGTACTTTGTCCCATTCTGTTTTAAATGCCACAGTGAGGAATTCACTGCTACACAGAGTTGCTTCCTGCATCTACTTGATTTCACTGTCGAGACAGTTTTCCTGATACTTTGCTCATGTTTTATACTATTATTACTCCTACTTACATCTCTTAAGCCACTGGTTGCCACTCTTTTTGGCAGGCATGCCACAAGTTAAGTCCTGCTCTTTCCCCAGTTGCCACTGTGATTTCCCCCTCTCCCCAGCCCCCCTGGCATCCTCTCCTCTGTCCCTAGAGGCATACCTGATAGCTTTCATACCCTAGGGTGGCAGAATGGAGGCAGGTAGCCTGGAGCCTTTGGAGTAGGGTAGGATCCTGCTGTTCTTGTTACCACAGGAGCCAAACAAACCCTGCCTTGCCCCCAAAATCACTGCAGTTTTATACAGTGAACAAGGATCCAAAGCCTTGACTTTGGCAGCAGTTGCAGGGCCAGAAAAAGGTTAACCTGGCTCTTGGCAGTTGCACCTCACACCTCCTTGCAGCAGCATCTTGACCCATTCTGCTCCATGCCTCCTTTCCAGTTTCTCCCTCAGCTGAGCCTTTTGGAATCATATGCCAGTTCTGGCATGCATGCCTTGGCTTGGCCAGGTCTGTCCTAAGTATTAAGCAAGTCTTTATTTAGTTTGGTGTTTTCAGTCTTCAAATATATGTATACAGTTATGAAGTCTCTGTTCATCCAGCACATGTTACACATCGGGTCAAAACGATCTCGGATTAACTCTAATTTTCAATGGTCCATTTAGTAATTGATACCGTCATCATTATCTTGCAAGTATTAGAATCTCCTACTTTTCTACCTATTCACACAAGATGTGTCCTCCATGGGTCTTACCCTGCATTGTGTGATTATCATTATAACAGTATCCTGGATTGGTAATTATTATTTAGATTTTTAAAGATACTTTTATTCACTCTGCTTTACAATTGGATATAGTAATCATACTGCCTCTTGTATTATGCTGCAGCTTCCCTATGATGAGCCTTGGAACTTGGTGAAAGTCAATTAATTGCCAGGGTAAGACAACACTGCTCCTTAAGGAGACGATCCTCCAAGCCCAAAGAGAGGTAATCCCAATGAGGATCAAAGGGAGTAGGAGGGCACATAAGACCCCATGGCTCACCAAAAGCATCCCGGAATGTATCCTAGCTAAAAGGGAGGCGTACACCCAATAGAAAGGAGGGGACATCACCAGGGATGACTATACTACAGTTGCTCAGGGATGTAGGGGGGCAGTCAGGAAAGCCAAGGCAGAGATGGAGCTGGGACTAGCTTCCTGGATTAAGGACAATAAGAAGTCCTTCTTTAAATACATAGGGGGTAAAAAGAAGGTTCCGGGTAATGTGGGGCCCCTGCAGGACACGTTAGGAAATTTGGTCATCACACCCGACGACAAATCCAACATATTTAACGATTTCTTTGCCTCCATCTTCCTAAGCAGGGACTGGAACAGCCACCACCCCACTGGGTCCCCTCAGGCCCCAGGAGAGGCACACCTGGGCCAAGGGTTAGTGAGGAACTAGTTA
>NW_017728943.1:9469266-9486734 GCF_001723895.1 Crocodylus porosus | reverse complement strand
CTCATTTTCCCAATTTCAGTAAAAATAGTTCAGACATTTTCCAAAATAAGGATGGACGAAGGAGATAATAGGTTATCTTACATCCTAGAATGTTAGACACATTCTACTTCAGTGAAAAACCTCAAGTGCTTTGAACAAAGAGCTTGGAAAAAGGCACATCCATGCGAGCCTTGCCATCTTTCTGACCACCTACCCAAATTTGACCAAGTGATAAGTCCTCTGAAAGTTTGCACATGGTCAGTAAGGGAATTGGAGAGTTGTCTGCTAAATTCTTCAAATTTGGGGTTGGGCCATATTATCAAAGCCAGAGGGAAATAGAGGAGCAGAGTTCACAACACAGTCCAGGGTCAGGATTCAGGGATCAGATACTAAGAACCTATCCAAAGGATAATCCACAGGGTAAGTTCTGAGGGCAGAGCCAAACCAGGGTCAGGAACCAGAAAACAGATCTATGGGGAATTCCACTGCTGAAGTCCAGAAATAAGCCAAAACCAGACTGTAGGAACTAGGAGGCTTACCACAGTAGAACTGTTGATTGGTCTCCAAACTCAGCGCCCAGCTGGTGTTAAATGGATAGGCAGCTCTCCCAGCAGCCAATAAAAATGCTTGCTGCCTCTAAACTAGGGCAGAGTTCATTAGTGCAGGTATAGCTGCTGAGATACTTGGCCCAACCTGGCCTGCCTTTTCAGAGTCCCTGATGGTACTTGGTCCAGGCTGGTCTCTGTGATCTGAATCCCTGACAGATGAGATGAGGAGGAACTGCTGGGAATTGTGATTGATAATTAGAGGCAGAGCAGAAAAGCTTGAACTAAGATGTAGAACAGGGCAGAGAAGCGAACTGAATCTGGGAGGAGCTGGGGTGTGGTGGAAAGAAAGTTAGGACTGAAACAAGGGCAGGGTGGAAGGGCTGTTGCAGAAAGCACCTGGCTTGTGAGGGGACAGGAGTAGAAATATCTTTGATCACTAAAGTTCACTTCCTTCAGAAGCTGGAGTAGAATCCAGACTCCTTGAGTCCCTAGGTTCCTCCACTACCCTCCAATTACAGAGAAATCCACCAGCAAAATGTGTATCTGGTCTCCCACCAAAGGCAGGGTCACATGTAGGATGACAACATATTAATACTAGTAACTACTATTGTTAATTATTTAATGCTGTTAGCTAATTGCTAATACTACTAGCTGTGTATCTATTAGCTGTGTATCTAGGCAAAATGAAGGGT
Organism: Crocodylus porosus; assembly: GCF_001723895.1. NCBI lineage: Eukaryota > Metazoa > Chordata > Crocodylia > Crocodylidae > Crocodylus > Crocodylus porosus. The sequence goes on along the minus strand of NW_017728943.1, from coordinate 9,485,515 downwards.
AGATTTGCACTTTTATAGACTAAAGCAGGGATGTATAGCATACGCTTTTGGAAGCAGCAGGGGCTCTGCTGAGAGTGGCAAGGTGGTTGGAAGAGGAAAAAAAACAAAGCAGTTAACCTACTGAGGGACATGAATTTGCTGGGAGGACTATTCCCAGACTTACTCTGATGGAGGGGTGGAACTTGTTAAAGTCCTTCCCATGCATCCATATGGATGGAATACCAGAGGTCATCAATCTACCTTTTAATCATACTGGAGGGATGAGACAGCAGCTGCACAGGAAGCAGCCTTCAAGGTCTGTCATAAATATATTGTCATATTGTGGGGAGGTAGTGCCATGGTAATGCTGTTTGTTTGTAGGTACAGTCTCAAATATAAAATAGTTGTGTGTGAAGACAAAAGGGAGAGTGTGACGGAAAAAGAAGCTGTGTCTTCATTGGAGATGATGTTCTTTATGGCTTGTAATCCATCTTTATGGGGGACTAGCCAGTTTCCCATCAGGAATGACTCAGGGGGTAGAGCACTGGAATGGAGTGCCACCACCTAACACCCCATGCTGCTGCTCTTCTGCCTCTCGCAGGGACTGGGGTGGGGGAGCCGAGGTCAGCACTGCTGGCCTCGGCTCCCCCATCCCCTGTCCAGTCCTCGGCACTGCTAGCAGGGTGGGGGCCTCGGCTCCCCCACCCTGTCTGGTCCTCAGCGTGGCTTTGGAATCATGGTGGTGCTCTCCCGTGCTTGGACTACTCTGGCTGTTTCCGTCAGCTAATCAGAGTGCAAATAAAGTGTTATAGACAGACAGACGGACTTAGGCTTTTAGAATATTAGAATGTTGGTGTACAGAGATGTAGCATCCATGGTAACTAATACGGCATTAGATGAAAGCTTGTCAATGGAAGCTAGTTTCTTTAGGAAATATGTGGTGTCTTTTAAATAGGTGGTATCTCCCATAATCTATGGAAATAGGCTTGAGACAATGTAGTCAAAAACTCCCTGAGCAATGGTGCCAATGCCAGAGACAGTGGGACATCCTGGGTTACCAGGTTTGTGTATCTTAGGTAATAAGTAAAAGTCATCTGACCTGGGCTCCCAGGTTGCACAAACATTAATCCTCTCCTTTTTTTTTTCAAAGATAGCTTAAGAGTTCATTTAGTTTCTTCTGATATTGTGTTGTGGGGTCCTCAGTGAACAGCTGGAAAGTTTTTTCTCTCTGATATGTTTTGGCCACATTGTATGATAGTATTAGTGTTGTTTTTAAGACCTGAGATGGGCTCTCTGTTCTACATGGCTAAGGTTGTAACAGGAGTTGTTGTTTTTTGGAAATCTCAGAGTAGGTGCAGAGATAGAATCAGTTTATATACAGGTCTAGAGTGGGGCTGTGGCCCTTGGGTGGAGTCCAGGAGCTGTGTTCTTCTTGTGCTGTGCATGGTTCAGGTCCATGGTGGGCTGATTTCTTTGTCATGGAAATTTTCCCTTAGTCTTTGGAAAAAGTCTTGAGGTTTCTATACAACTGTACCTCATCAAGTTACATAACAGGCCAGAAAAAAATCACAGGATAGTACAGAAATATCATCTGGGATGAGGGTATGGTTGGAAAGATTGATAGTATTACCTCAGACTGTAGGGCTGTATTTGGAGGGTGTAAATTTAGAGAGTTTCATTTCCTTCATCTTCTTTAAGGAGTAAAGGTGTTTGCGATAGGTTTCAAGTGTGGGTGTAGACATCTTTTCTTGGTAAATAGCTGTTATGTCTGGGTGGTTCTGCATGCTTTTAGTTAATTCTGAAAGTCTGGTGTTGACCTGTTCCAGTTTGTTGTATAGACAGCTAATAAGGTAGTTCCTCAGTTTCTTGGGGAGAGTAAAGCACAGCTGGTCAGCATTGTCTATATGGTATGTAGAACAGAGTGGATTGGTCACCTGGAGTCCCTTGAATGTGATATTCATCTTGTATCTGCTAAGAAAATATTTGAGCATACCTGAGCAAGTTTCTTGCATAGTTTGATTGCAGTGCATTCATTCATTTGGGCATGGTGCTGTCCGTTATCAGAGGCAGGGAGTTAGTCGTATTAATCTGAAGTGGGGCAGAAAGCAGGCTAGACATGGACCTTTTATACGCTAACAAATCAGAGATGTATAGCATAAGCTTTTGGAATCAGAGGGCTTAGTTCATTAGATGCTGTGAAGGGACTGTAGGAAGCAGTGCTGCTAAATACAAAGCATTGATTGGAATACAGAGGGTAGGAAAGCAGGGAGGAAGTCATTTTAGAGATGACAATTTTCCACACAATGGACTTTCTTTCAGCTTGCCTTTTTAAAAATGGAGATAAGTGTGTGTGCGTGTGTATGTTTATGTGTATGTATATGTATATAAAAATACTTAATTTTAATATTACTTGCCTTTGGAGTCTTTAAGTTTGTTACTGCACTGTTCTTTCAATTAAGTTTTAATTAAAGTTCCCTATTCAAAGGGAGTAATGTTTGAACAAATATATTGTTTATAAAATGCTATATTCTCTGAAAAAACAGGCCATGTGCATCTCAGATTGGGTTTCCCAAAGTGGTGTACTAGTATTAATATTTGGGCCTTTGTTCTCAATCTTTAAAAGAATAATAATAATACCTGACAGGGCAATTGTGAAGATGAATTATAGATGTTAGGGGCTGGAAAAGACCTCATGAGATCATCAGGTCCAGCTTCCTCTGCATTTGGGCAGGAAAGACTGCTGGGGTCAGATGACTCCAGAAAGGCAAGTGTCCAGATGATTTTTGAAGATTTCCAGAGTAGGTGTTTGTACCACCTCTGGGGGGAGTTTGTTCTAGACCCTGGGCACTCCAAATTGTAAAGAAGTTTTTCCTTATATCCAACCCAAAGCAATCCTCTAGCAATTTATGACTGTTATTTCTTGTCTTCCCCTGAGGTGCCTTGGTGAAGAGATGCTCCCCCAGGCCCTGATGTTTGTCCCTTATATAATCATAGGCTGCTACCAAGTCCTCTCTAAGTCTTCTCTTCTCCAGGCTGAACAGTCCCATGTCTCTCAGTCTCTCCTTGTATGGATTACTCTCCAGACCTCTAATCATATGTGTAGCCCTCCTTTGGACTCTGTTTTCTCCACATCCTTCCTGAAGTGTGGCATTCAGAACTGGATGCATACTCCAGCTGATCAAACCTGAGTAGAGTGGGAGGATGGTATCCTTAGGCTTGCTGTCAATTAATTGATGTCTTCAAGGAACAGTGATGAGCATCATGGAAAAAAAACTCATGAGGAAATTACTAACCATCTTCAGAACCAAAGTCTGACTAGTGTGCAATAAACAGGATATAGGATTGCGTATTGAGCAATGAAGGTAAAAGAAAATGCTGAATGCACAGTCCATGAGCCAGAGGTCCTATGGTAAAAACAGGAGATGATCATGTAACTAAAGACTGGGACTGACTACACATGCCATTACGGTGCATGAATAAACTGCAGAGCTTATTGCTCCTGGGCACACCAGTTACATGTATATGTATATGTCCAGACTACAGTACACTGAGATGGGTCAGACCAGTCCCACCTGGCGGGGGACCCAGGAGTCCAGCCTGCCAGCTCTGGACTGCTCTGACTGAGGTTAATGTGCTGCAGAGGGGCTGACTGGGGCACAAGGGTGCTTCAGTGGTGGGCTAGCCGGCAGGCAGCACCCACACTGAAGCACTCTTGTGCCCCAGCCAGCCAGCTCAGCATCTACATGTGTCCTGCTCCACATGTAAATAATTAAAAAGAAAACCCGCTGCAGAGTTTTCAAGTATTACTCCCTGCTACAGAGTTTTCTTGTTTCATGCACCTTAATAGGGGCACACATGTCAATGTTGAGATGTTTACTGTGCAGCTAATTAGTCAACTATCCAGTAAACATCTTATGTAGATGTGTCCACCGTATCATAACTTAGGCTTCCACAGGGACTAAATTAAGGTGGCCCAGGCAATCTTCATTCTGGCCTCTTCTAATTTTTGAGTATTTAACTTTTCAGTCTTATTCTTTTTAATTTAGTTTTCTGTATGTAATACATGTTAGGTCCAGATCCTGAATGGGTGTAAACTGATGAGGTTTCATGGACTTTAGTTGACTCCATTAGTAGATCATAGACTTCAATCAAAGATTTACATCAGTGGTGCTCAGCCTTTTCCTTTGGCAGGCTAGATAAGCAGTGCCCTTCTTTATTCACAGGCTAGACCCAGTTGTTGGTACCCATCTAGCTGCTGGGTTAGGCACACTGAGCCCCATCTAACTACATGGAAGCGGGACAGGGGGCAGCCCAGCCCTGTGGGGGGCAGAATGGTGCTTAGCCTAGCCCCATGTGGGGGAGGGGGAGTAAGTCCCAACCTGGCCCTGTGCAGGTTGGGGGGAGAAGAAGGGAGGAAGTCCAACCCTGTGGGCAGAAGGGGTCATGACTTGGCCCTGTGGGTGGAGGGGGAAGGGGGTATGGCCCAGCCCCAGCCTGGCTCTGTGGAGGAAGGGGGGCATGGCTCAGACCCAACCTGGCCACAAGGAGGGAAGGGGGCATGGCCTGGCTTCAACTTGCCATAGGGCTGAGGGTTTGGGAATTGGGCAGTGGAGGAGGGTGGCTGGATTAAATGCCACTGCTCCTCCACAACCAAATTTCACAACCCACGGGGAGCCCTGTGGGCCAGATGCCATGTTCTGGGGACTGCATTTGACCTGCAGGCAGAAACTGAGCATGCCTGATCTACGTCAACTGTAATTCTAAGCCAGGGGGTTCAGTAAAGCATTCCTCTATGAAAGGGGTTTTGGGTACCCCATGAAACAGTGAGACCAAGTGCTAACAGAAAAAATGCCCTGTTGTGTGGCTACATTGATTCTTTTTCTATGAATTACCTTGCATCCCTACCCCCATCTTCACACAAACATTCTGCTGCATTGAGATCATTTGATATAATTTGTCAATGACTGTTTCCAGCAGCTACAATTCCAAAGCAGGTGCTGTTTCACAGTGCTTTTAAGTCAGTTCAGCTCCACTGCTTTAGCTTGTACTCATGCAGTAGAATCCAAGTGGCACAACCCAAGATTTCTTCCACTCGTGTCCTAGGGACAGAAGGAGCATGTGGTGGCTTTCCTGACTCACTCGAGCAACCTGAGGAAGAGTGTCTTCTTAGACAAGCTTTGACTATCTGGTTCAATAAAAGATATTATCTGAAGAAATCCTTGCCTCTTGCATAATCTCTGGACCATCATGGCTATAACATCACTCTTACACTACCCTAACTGTACTAGGTGTTTTACATGCCTTAGAGTGTTGGCTATTTCAACTGCAAAGGCACAGGAAAAAATGTGTTTGAAGCAAAGAGCAGAAAAGGGAGGATGAAGGTAGTAGACAAAAAAATCTAAAGGAGGGATCATATGGATTTTTGGAAGTGATTTTAGGGGCTCACTCTTTGGGCTGTAGGAAAATTAATTCTGAGGAGGGACTTGAAAGGCGAGGGAGGTTGCACATTTTATGGCAGAGGATGGTGTTCTAGATAGTGGCTATTTGTCCCAAGCGGCCCAAGAGGCACTACAGGAGAAAAAAACCCAACAACAATGATATGGAGAGTGGGAAATTGCTAAGGGCACCCTTCAGTCAGGATAAACTGTAGACAGGGGCACAGAACTGATAATTTTACTAGAAAGTTTGGAGTAGATGAAGAAGCAGCCATGGAAAGGACTCAGGGGTGCAATGTGGTCAGCCTGATCACAGGGGAAGAAGACAAATTTGTTGGCAGAGTTTGGTGAGATTGGAAGAAAACGGGTATTATCAGGAAGGCCAGGGAGGAGGAGTCAGGGCTGAGAGGATGGCTGAAGGGGATGAACTCACCCACAGAAGGGGTATGGAGGAAAGGGGTATTGAGGGTTATGAACACAGGGTTATTTAAAGAGGAGGAAGAAAGCAGAGAGCAAACAAAGAGACCAGATTCACAGTGCAGGAGGTCAGCATCTTTTCCTTTTCTCCTTTGTTTGGCAGGATACTTGGCAGCACAGGGGTAGGAACAGAGGAAGCAGATTCAGAGAACAGCTAGAGGCTGGGTAGAGATCTGGAAGGGAGGGGAGACAAAGGAGTCCAGTGTCAAGCAGACGAGGAAGCTGATAACTACTGGGTAGAGTGCATAACTGGTCGAGCAATTCCACTGTGAAGAGCTGATATCAACAATCACAACTGACTCTGCAAAGTTGTACACTAAAAGGCAGAAGAAGACCTGTGGCAGAACGGCTTCTGTCAGGAAATGGCAAACACCTGCAGAAATTTAGGATTTAATTAAGGGTGGAGGGAGGGGGATGTTCTTGAAAAGTGCCCTGGATCCACATGGCCAAGGTCTTCTTCCCAGATCCCATTTGAAAAGAGGATCTTCTAACATCATAAAAAAGTAGCACAGAAAGGGACCTCCAGAGGTCACCAATCCACCCCCTGCTTGAGGCAGGATCATCCGTATCAAAACTATACAATCAATTCTGTTGCACAATTACAAGGCAAATTTCTCAACAACCTGAAATGCACCCTAACCTGCCACAGTTAAAACAGTGTGACTATTGCAGTCAGTGCCCTGCTGCTGTAAGGGCTGTTAAAATGCTGAATATCACATTAAGTTCTGCCTCCAGAATCACCAAATCCAGTTCTTGACCTCACAGGTGCTTGGGATAGAGGGTAGCATTGGCTGGTAGCTTCAACCACCATAATGGAAGAGAATTTGCCCATGGTATTAGAGTTCTTCTGGCTATGGGACATCTTCAGGAGACCATGCCTGGCCTGAGCTTAGAGTCAATATAGAACCATTTATTTGGCAGTGAAGGGATCCTCTCATAATAACGGGGACTGTTTCAAGCTTCTGGGACTACCAGGCGGACATTACCCAGTGTTGCTGGCTGAAACACTATAAACACAAATACAATAGAAGCTCTGAAGAAGGCAAACCTGCTCAGCACCCAAGACCCCTGTTTATTTTCTCCAGAGACAGAGTTGGTGCTGGGGGTCAGCAGCAACTATGCATTTTGACTGGTATTTATTGACTCAGGCCTCCTTGCTGACAGACAGACAGACAGACAAGCAGACAAGTGCTCCCATTACAGTGACATCATTCCCTTCCCTATTTTTGCCTCTGAGGTTTTACCTCTGACACTCTTTATGCATGGCTATGCCTTCTCCAGCTGCTTTTGGTGAGAGTGATAACTGCCTTTCATCTCACTGATGCTGGAAAGCCATCTGACCCTCTTGAATGCCACTGTGAGGCAATTAAGCAAGTGTCTAGGAGTCACTCTTGTCAAAGCTACAATATTTTACCCTTTGTCCATCACTGCAGAGTCTAACAGGCTGGGGCTTTTTCTTTACCATTGTTGGGCACATCCTGTTGTTGCAGCTTGTCTGTTTTTGAGTTACTATCCAACTCTTTTCAACTTGACAATGTTCCTTGCGGAATGTCTTTTCTGTGTACTTGCCCTGATGCATCTATCCCTGTGAACAGAACCAAAATATAGGAGGCTTTTCACATTGCACTGCAACTAGGTATGTGCCATGGATGCCTGTGGTGACAACTTTATTGGGAAGATATTGTATTTTCCTGGCTGTCTCAGTTGCCCGCATTTTTCCTTGCAACTTTGGTATATTCCATTTAGCCTCCTTCTCAGGGTGGAAAGAAATAGACTGCTTGCTGCTGTTCTCAGTATATAAGTTTCTCAGTATATAAGTATTTATCATCGTCTCCCACCTCTGCAGGTGGTTACCCCCTAGGCCACTCATTCCTGTCCAGGCCCAGAGTCCTTTAATGACTTAATATTGCCCTTTGCCCTTAGCTCAGACCCAGAAAAAATAATTCTTATTTACCAGGTTGAAGACATCCCCAATTAATAGCTCCTGCCTTAGCTGGTCAGGAACCCTATCTCTGCCACTATTTCTTTTCCTGTTTGTTTTCCACCCCACAACAACTTCCTTTGATTTAAACTGGTGCTGCTAAGCAAGATAACATCAAACAGACAAGGTGAGATGTATAAGACATATCTATATCTATATCATATACATATATGCACACGTGCATATACATATGTAAACACACACAAACTCTTTTCTCCACATCATAATACAGCAATGGTTTGGTAGCTGTATTAATTAAATATACATACTGAATATAACAAAACAAGGTTAAAGTATAGCTACATACAGGAAGCCAACTGTAAAAATTGCAGTGCATTGTGAGGTTTCAGGTTTACAGTTTTCCAGTTGTATGGTACATTGAATATATTTCCAAGTTAAAAAAAAATTCTGACTGCTGAATCCACAAACTGAAACTGGGACCAGAGACAGGAATCGGCTTCTTTCTGGCTCACACATCATCAGTATGGATTCTGGCCCTGATGAACTATTCTGGCCAAGCTGAGTTCAGCACAGGAACTGAGGGGATGAGGTGAGAGATGGCTTTATGCCATCTTTGCACCTCGTGGATGTTGGGGTTATTCCAGCTTTCTCCCTTGAGCCTAAACACTGCTCTAATTTATGCTTTTCCTCAGTTGCTGTACAGAAGCTGATGAAGTTCCCAAAATGGCCAAGGTGCTGTGCATTCCAGCCACACTTTGCCCTCCTGAAACATTACCTCCCAGTTCCTGCCATGTCTTCATGCCAGGTACCATAAGGAAGATAGCACAGAGCCAAATGACCCATGGAAAGTGCCATGTGTCATGGACATTCCCAAGTGGCTGGTTCCACTGCAGTTATGGATCCTGTACAGAATCCAAAATAGAGTCAAGAACTAGAATTTCTGCCTGAGTCCTGCCTGCTCTTAGGGGCTTTTGTCAGGAAAGTCAGTAGCTATCTCAGACTACTGCAATCAAACCTGAGATTTAGAAGGGTGCCACTATTAGATGGTTATGTTCCTGACCATGAGAGTGCTGTGACATAAGATAGACAGCAACAAGTAGATAAATTTATTCTAGGTAAAAATATAGTAAAAATGCAAGATGCTAATCCATTACCCAAAAAGGATCTCAGCATGAAGGATTTGGCTCGCCATGAAAGGCACGAAGATAGAATTTCTGAGTTCAAGGCATTTTCTTGAAAGACCACTCTGTCCTCTTGAATAAAAATGTACCTCTTTAGCTGACTGTTCAGCACATACACATCCAAATGGGAAAACACAGATTATTGGAGTTTCAGCTTCTACCGATTAGTTCAGTTTAATTTTGTATAGATACTTAAAGCAGCATGTTGCTTTCCATTTGTGCGGAGCTTTGCTTCTGCCTGTATGAAATCATTCTCTAATTTTTCCTTCTATATGACTTCTGTGTATTTCATACAGGCAGAAATATCAATACATTCTGTACATTATGACTTTTCAAACATACTGAGCAACTGCAGCTGCAACTGTCTTCAAAAGAGGTTCTACACCTCCTGGGTCTCAGCTGGGAAGTCCTAATTTCTTCCTATGTAAAAAAAAATGCTCATCGCTTACAGCTTTAAGAGTCCTCAATCCCCCGGTTTTGCAATATTTATGTACAGGCTATGTGGACACTGGAATCTGGCAGCCAGTTCTTGGGAGCACATTTGAAAGAGCATTAAGCACCAAGTTCCTGTCATGAACATCCAAATTATGGTTTTCAGTGTAAAGATTACATAACTTCAACACAACAGACAGCAGCCAAGCTCTTTGCTCAGCCTGCCTTTCACTGCCCTCTCAGTCCCTCTCAAATGAAGGAAGATGCCTGGTCTGGGTAGTCCATCTCACATCCATGCAAAACAATGACAACTATTTCATCCATGAAGGGAACCAGAAGCTCCACATTCATTAATAATGCTTTGCAGAGACAACCCTGTGGTAGTTATATACAGCAGCAAATCAGACGCACATACTGAAAAGGAATTTTACACAAAAGTAGTAGCTTTAAATTACTCCTGACTGAGTTAAGGCCTTCTCCAGGGTGGGGGTTACAGCCATTGTTGGACCTGTATTAGTGTACCACTAATGAAACCCAGACAAGTTGCTATTTGCACCAGGAGAGGTTACTTGGGGATCTCAGAACAAAGTTTAACTTTATACAAGTAAAGAACAGTTGCACTGGTACCACTGATACCGGTGACTGTCCACTGATATCTAAGCAATGGCTGCCAGTGCAGTGGCACCCACCCTACAGGGATAGCAGCTGTCCTGTCCTTCCAAGACTGTGGAAGGACACACCAAAGCAAAGGATTTTGGAATATCCTATTTCCTCATGCTACTCCCAGCCCTGTCAGAACACCTCAGGAAATTAATCTACCTTCTCCCAAGGCCTCAGCACCAAAGAGGCCGCCAGATACAAGACTAACCGCACCTTGTCGTACATCTACAGATGCATCACAAGCACGTCCAGGAAGGTGATCCTTCCCCTTCTATGCGGCACTGGCCATGCCACAGTTGAAGTACTGCATCCAGTTCTGGGTGCTATATTTCAAGGGGGATGTGGCTAGTATTGAGAGGGTCCAGTGGAGGGCCGCTCGCATGGCCAAGGGGCAGCAGGGCAGGCCCTATGAAGAGAGGCTAAAGGGCCTGAACCTGTTCAGCCTGCACAAGAGAAGGCTGAGAGGGGATCTGGTGGCCATTTCCAAACTCACCAGGGGGGACCAGTGAGAACTGGGGGAGGCTCTGTTCCTCTGGGCACCACCTGGGGTTACTAGGAATGACAGTCACTATTTGTTAGAGAGAAGGTTCAGGCTGGACATCAGGAGACATTACTTTACAGTTAGGGCTGCCAGGCTATATATTTTTTGCAATTTCTCAGTTCGTCTAATAAAAGGTATCATGCTGGAACCAAGAGTTCTAGATTTTTTCATTTCTTGTTGTGTCAGACCAACACGGCTACCGCATACATCCCAGAAGAAGATCTAGACACTTAAAGTACTTTACAACCAAAATGTCAGCACCTGCAGAACTCAGGTGCTTCTACAATTCAGCAGCAGATCAGCAGTGATTTTGAGGGAGCTAAACTTTTTACTTGGTTTACAGGACCAGGTGAGCAGAATTTTGTGCTGAAACACGTTTGCAGATCTAACCCTGAGATGCGCAGGTTCTCATTTTTTAAGAATTATTGTTTATGCTTTCAATTTTTGACTTTTTCTGTACAAATTGATTACTTGGACAAAAAGTAGTGCACTACCATGAGATCTATGTAGAATTATAAAACTGTTATTTTACTAATGATGTGAGGTACAGTCCTGTTATAACATCACTGCATTGTCACACTGAATTTTAATTATTTTCCCCCATTTTGTCACCACTATAATTTTTTTCTCCATCAAAGCTGTCAACAAGTCTTTTCATCACTTTGAATAAAAAAGAAAGGTGTTAATTTTTCATTTTCTAATGAATATACTCTTGAGTATTAGATAGGCCAGTACTCATTGCTCAGCACAGATTTAGAAGACTGAATTGATCTAACATTACCAATGTAGAGTCTTTTGAAAAGGGGGCATATTTTTCTGTTCAAAAGTGCAGGGACATATACTTCTGAACACTTGACCAGTAAAATCATATTTTTTTTTTTCTAGCTCAGGAATCATCAGCAGTAAAGTTGAGTGACCTACAAGACAGGAATGTATTCCCTTTTTGTGCTTGTATGGAGTTATTCCCAGCAAGAGGATCTATATTGCATCTGTTTTGGTTACTTTTGATTGGTCAAATAAATTGCATTGGGTATGTCTACATGTGGAATTAATGTGGAACATATCGTGGTTTAATTTGAGCTGGAACAAACTAATCCCAACATCACCATCCACATGTGTGTTTAAACACAGTAATCTACTGTACTGCCAGATACTACCTGTATCTGATGGGACTATCTGGCAGCACAGTAAATTAGTCTACTGCACCCTAATTGCCATGCATGTGTAGACAGTGATGCTTTACTGTGCAAATTAGTCTGCTATGCAGTAACACATTGTTTGTAGATGTGTTATCCGTATAGTTTCCAGACCCTGGGTGGATGAGTGCATAAGTACTTCAAGACTGAACATTTGTGAGTACTTAATAGAGAGATGCCACTCTGCAGACTGAGTAAATCCTATACATTTCAGAGAGGGATTTCCTACTGACTAGCACAGGCAGCTCCCCACTCACATGACGGCTTTTTTGGCTGCTATTTTTTACCAGCCTAATAGGGGGCATCCCCACAAGCACATACGTGCAAGGGCCTGCATTTCATATGGGACAAATAGAAGTGCAGCAAATAGATGTGGGTGGAGTAAGGGAGGCTGGGGCCAGTACCTGTGCCACTGCTACCTTAGGGTATGTGTGTTGGGGGGGGGTCCACATTTGGGGCTCCTAGAGTAGCAGTGGCACCGAGCTGGTTGCTTGGAGCCTGGCTGGCAGCCTGAATGTGGCTCTGGCCAGCCAGGCTCTGGTTTCCTGTGGAACAGTGCTTTTTTCAGTGGCAGTTTTTTTTACACCAGTATCTCCTGGTGTCAAAAAATCCTCCATGCTGCTAATTAGCACATGCACTGCACTGAACTGGTGCACATGCACTGCATGTGGTGCCCCAAACAGGTTTCAGGCACTGCAAACTGCATGTGCGTGCTCTGGGGACACACCCGTAGTGCCCAACTCTTCCTATCTATTGTACAGGGAGCTGAAGCACCTGGCCCATGACTTTCCACTAAGTGACAGAGCCTACATCCTCACAGTTATTTAGGTATCTAATTACCATTGAAATAAATATATTTACATAACTATTAACATCTCTTGAGGACCTGCACCTTGAAGCCTGAGAGTCAGGCACTGCAATCCTGAGGGTTGCAATGCCTAATTTCAGCTGTTCATCTACCTAGAAATAAGTGGTATGATTTTAAGGGTGCTGAGCACCCAAGCATTTCACTGGTACTCAGTAGGAGTTGATGGGTACGCAGATATTTTGAAATTCACCATTTACTTAAGTGCCAAATATGGAATAAGGAATTCTGTGTGGGCACAAAATTTTCATCCTTGGACAAGTTGTTTTTTTTCAGTCTTGACTTATTTCTCAGGATTCAGTGAGATCCATAAGATAAGTCATGTCATGTTCTGCAGTCCTGCAAGCAGTCCTGCAATTTTTTAATGTTCTGTGTACAAATTATCATGGAAACGATTCCTTTATGCTTATGGTTGAAAGTGGTTTGTTTTTTTGAGGGGAGGAGGCTTTTACATACAAATGACTCAAAGATGCTGAATTTTATTCACATGTACATTTCAAAAATGTTTTTGTCCCAAGAGGAAGCAAGATGCTGTTCAGAACAATTAGAAATTTCATAAAGTTAACACCAAATAAAGTAAGTAAAATGAAAGTTCTTCTTCATCCTCACCTTTTTTTTGGTACTAAACATGTATTAAAAAAACCTTTTTCTATGGGGAAAATATTTCCATCCCCCTCCTCCCCGGAACTGTTTCTGATGTAATGACTTCTTTTGTGATACAACTTTTACTGTTCCGTGAACATATACTAGCTAGCTTGTCTGTCCATTGCTGCCCCCTTGTGGCTAGAGGCCTAAGAGAAAAAGTATTTCAGATGAATTGGGGTTTCGGGGTTGAATCCCGAGTTCTGTTTTCCATGTGGCACAAGTGCAGCAGGAGGTCTTTTTGCATGATGTTTGTATGTGTTAAACTATGGATTCGTTATGCACTGTCCTCATGAAGATCATACATTCCTGAGATTTCCAAACTGCAGGCAGGGAGCTTCTTTGTGTCCAATTCAGCACAGAGCAAGCAGACATCTGCTGCTCATATTTTTTTATTTATTTTTGGCTTGGCTGCATGAGTTGTACAGTTAATCTAACACATTTTCTCAATCTGCACTCCAACCAGGTAAGATTGACAGCTGTAGAAAACCATATATTCCAAGTGCTAAATAGGTTATCTCCCCTCCCTCAGAAAGGAAAGCTTTGAGCTTTACAGTTGTGCCTCCAAGCCATGGCCCTTGTTTCTGACTTTGCCACCGGTGAGACTGAGTGCCTGACCTCTGTTAATGTGCGGTACCTTTAATAGGCAGAGAGAGGGAAGTAATTTTATACTCAGCATGTGAGTGATTCACATTCTCAAAGGAGATAAAAAATGTTATTAGAAAATTCGCTTGCCAAATGTGTGGCAAATGAATCCAATTTATTAATGCTGTGAAGCCAATGTGTGAAATTGGGCTAAGAGGTGAGGTGCAATCATACCCACTCGCTTCCTGCAGCAGAATGGGGTGCTGCACAAAGAGCTCTTGTCTTCAGAAACTGGATGCTGCTGTCAGAACCACAAAATCTAGCAGCAAACAAACACTTTCTGCAGTTCAGGATGAGCTCCAAAGGTCTAAGAGAGAAATTTTGGGCTAAGAGGAAAGGCCTGGGAAAGTGAGCCATCCAACTGCTGCTTGAAAGCTGTAAAACACATTGTCAGGATACTCTTGAATGTGAGATTGTTTTTATTCTTGCCACAGTTCAGTGCTTCCTTGCCATTCAGGATTGTTATTATTTATTTTATTATGTGTTAAGCACCATCAATGTGCTCTGTGTTGTACAAGACACCAAATACAACAGTTCTGGCCCCAGAAAAATTCCAGTTCAAACAAAGCACACATAGACTAGGCACAGAGCTTTGGAACCAGGTCAGTTAGGAGGCTAATACATCACTCATACTTTACGTTAGTGCATATGACACAAGGCACTGGGGCTATGGCAACCATGTGCTCAGAAAGAACCTATAAAGCACATGCTGTATGCACACGAATAAGGATGAAAAGCCATGCATTGAAATGATTCCGGTTCCAGAGCATCGTGATGGGGGACTGCTCCTCCATCTTTAGCCCTCTCACTTCACTAATGGAGTTCCGTGAATCTCTCTGATCTTTCTTTGCCTATTCCATATTAAATCAACAGGCCCAGGTTGTGAGTGAAGACATATTCAGGTAAGAATAGCACATGCATAACACACAACTCCATATCTTCTTTAATTCATATGCAATATGCAAACAGCACCAGCTTGCAGGTCCTGGGGCACATCAGTGCCTGAGTGAAAAATACCAGACCAGTGTTGAACCTTGGCAAAAACAGAAGGGCTTTTAGTAGAGAGGGAGAAATCTTTTGAAGAACTTCATAACATGTCCCTCCATCCAGCCTACAGACTCAGTCATTAGAATACACCTTTATACGGAATATCTGAAAGACTCACAACTTCATTTCACAATTGCATCTCCTGAAGACTACTTATGTTCTGATTTGGTGAGGGCAACATGAGACCTCTGTGATGATTTACTGCAATGCGTTATACTAAGAAATGATACCGACAACTTTGAGAAATGTCCATTTGGCTCAGGACACAGTAGCTTGCTTGCTTAGTAGCACAGACTATGGAGCATTATCTGTGTTTCACTTGCTGCACTGGCTCCCCTGAATTCAATGTAAATTAAGGTTTTTGATCTTGATACTCAAAGCCGTTTTTGGGACTGGCCCAAGCTACCGAGAGATCACCTTTCTCTATAAGCAGTATCTCCCAGAGAGAGCTGTGCTTACAGGTCCAACTTTCATATTTCAAAAGCTGCTCTGTCTATAAACTCTACATTATTTTAGTCACTTATTCTCACTAAGGAGAAACACTGAATTAATCCAATGCAAAAAACTGCTCTTCCTCATTTTGTATCGGCACAGGGAGATGTGGTAGGTGGGAAAGCCCAGAGTGACTAGTCAGTGAAGTACTACTCCTTACTGGGGAGAAGAAAGGATGCACAATTGGCATGTAATGAACTGCATAGAGAAGTCTCACTGTGAAACCTCACTCCTCTCACACAACTACAAAAGCAATGGCTTAGTCAAGCCCAACCTTTCCATTTGCCTCTCATTCAAGAAAACATTTGTAATACTATCCCTGGGCTCAGGCTGTGGGGGCAGAGGAGGTGATGTGGAGTCTTTGTCTGAACAGAGAAGAGGGATTTATTTAAGATTTCTCTGATCAAACAGAAGAGTGAAAACGTGAGAGGCTTGGGTGTTTAATAATGGGTAAGACTGATATTTAGCTGTTGTAATTAGGTATGCACAGATCTTGGAAGCTGCAATGCTGTTTGATTCAGTTCAAGGTTGTTGGCTACTCTCAGGCTTAACTGTTTTAACTAATGGAATGTTTACGTAGTTTAACGTGGTGACACTTATAGTTTCATAGTTTCTAGGGTTGGAAGAGACCTGAGCAGATCATTGAGTCCAACCCCCTGCCATGGCAGGAAAGAGTACTGGGGTCAAATGACCCCAGCAAGGTGTACATCTAGCC